>NW_027276646.1:0-36804 GCF_030028105.1 Mobula birostris | reverse complement strand
GGCATGAAAAACTTTAAACCTAGTCATACTCATCTGGGAAGTTAACCAAATCTGTTTGCATTAAGTTTGCAGTCAGGACTTTTGAGTACAATTGAAATGTATACTACTTTTATGTCAAATCATTCTACTCACTGTGAAATCAACTTTTTTGTCTTTATGTGCACAGGTATGAAACAACTTTCAGACATCTCAGAATCATGTGGGAAGTTAACTTAAAATGTTTCCATTAGGTTTGCAGTAAGTGCTTTGGAGTAAAATTGAAATGTATACTATTTGTATTGTTTAAGCACTGCATGCACTGAGATAACAACTTTTTTGTGTTGATGTGTACAGGCATGAAACAACTTTCAAACCTACTCATAATCATGTGGAAAGTTAACCTAAAGTGTTTCCATTAGGTTTGCAGTAAGTGCTTTGGTGTAAAATTGAAATGTATACTACTTTTATGTCAAAGCATTCTATTCACTGTGAAATCAACTTTTTTGTCTTTATGTGTAAGCTATGAAACAACTTTCAGACATCTCAGAATCATGTGGGAAGTTAACTTATGGTGTTTCCATTAGGTTTGCAGTAAGTGCTTTGGAGTAAAATTGAAATGTATACTATCTGTATTGTCTAAGCATTGCATGCACTGAGATAACAACTTTTTTGTGTTGATGTGTACAGCCATGAAACAACTTTCAAACTACTCATAATCATGTGGGAAGTTAACCTAAGGTGTTTCCATTAGTTTGCAGTAAGTACTTTGGTGTAAAATTGAGATGTATACTACCTTAAATTCAGAGCATAGTAGTACTGAGAAATTAACTTTTTTGTCTTGATGACTGAGGCATGAAACAACTTTAAACCTAGTCATACTCATCTGGGAAGTCAACCAAATCTGTTTGCATTAGGTTTGCAGTCAGGACTTTTGAGTACAATTGAATTGTATACTACTTTTATGTCAAAGCATTCTATTCACTGTGAAATCAACTTTTTTGTCTTTATGTGCACAGCTATGAAACAACTTTCAGACATCTCAGAATCATGTGGGAAGTTAACCTATGGTGTTTCCATTAGGTTTGCAGTAAGTACTTTGGTGTAAAATTGAAATGCATACTATTTGTATTGTCGAAGCATTGCATGCACTGAGATAACAACTTTTTTGTGTTGATGTGTACAGCCATGAAACAACTTTAAAACTACTCATAATCATGTGGGAAGTTAACCTAAGGTGTTTCCATTAGTTTGCAGTAAGTACTTTGGTGTAAAATTGAGATGTATACTACCTTAAAGTCAGAGCATAGTCGTACTGAGAAATTAACTTTTTTGTCTTGATGAAGTGAGGCATGAAACAACTTTAAACCTAGTCATACTCATCTGGGAAGTCAACCAAATCTGTTTGCATTAGGTTTGCAGTCAGGACTTTTGAGTACAATTGAAATGTATACTACTTTTATGTCAAAGCATTCTATTCACTGTGAAATCAACTTTTTTGTCTTTATGTGCACAGCTATGAAACAACTTTCAGACATCTCAGAATCATGTGGGAAGTTAAATTAAAGTGTTTCCATTAGGTTTGCAGTAAGTGCTTTGGAGTAATATTGAAATGTATACTATTTGTATTGTTTAAGCACTGCATGCACAGAGATAACAACTTTTTTGTGTTGATGTGTACAGCCATGAAACAACTTTCAAACTACTCATAATCATGTGGAAAGTTAAGCTAAGGTGTTTCCATTAGTTTGCAGTAAGTACTTTGGTGTAAAATTGAGATGTATACTACCTTAAAGTCAGAGCATAGTAGTACTGAGAAATTAACTTTTTTGTCTTGATGAACTATGGCATGAAACAACTTTAAACCTAGTCATACTCATCTGGGAAGTCAACCAAATCTGTTTGCATTAGGTTTGCAGTCAGGACTTTTGAGTACAATTGAAATGTATACTACTTTTATGTCAAAGCATTCTATTCACTGTGAAATCAACTTTTTTGTCTTTATGTGCACAGCTATGAAACAACTTTCAGACATCTCAGAATCATGTGGGAAGTTAACCTAAGTTGTTTCCATTAGGTTTGCAGTAAGTGCTTTGGTGTAAAATTGAAATGTATACTATTTGAATTGTCTAAGCATTGCATGCACTGAGATAAACAACTTTTTTGTGTTGATGTGTACAGCCATGAAACAACTTTCAAACTACTCATAATCATGTGGAATGTTGACCTAAGGTGTTTCCATTAGGTTTGCAGTAAGTGCTTTGGTGTAAAATTGAAATGTATACTATTTGTATTGTAAAAGCATTGCATGCACTGAGAAAACAACTTTTTTGTCTTGATGTGCACAGGTATGAAACAACTTTCAGACATCTCAGAATCATATGGGAAGTTAATCTAAGTTGTTTCCATTAGGTTTGCAGTAAGTACTTTGGTGTAAAATTGAAATGTATACTATTTGTATTGTCTAAGCATTACATGCACTGAGATAACAACTTTTTTGTGTTGATGTGTACAGCCATGAATCAACTTTCAAACTACTCATAATCATGTGGAAGTTAACCTAAGGTGTTTCCATTAGCTTGCAGTAAGTACTTTGGTGTAAAATTGAGATGTATACTACCTTAATGTCAGAGCATAGTAGTACTGAGAAAGTAACTTTTTTGTCTTGATGAACTCAGGCATGAAAAACTTTAAACCTAGTCATACTCATCTGGGAAGTTAACCAAATCTGTTTGCATTAAGTTTGCAGTCAGGACTTTTGAGTACAATTGAAATGTATACTACTTTTATGTCAAATCATTCTACTCACTGTGAAATCAACTTTTTTGTCTTTATGTGCACAGGTATGAAACAACTTTCAGACATCTCAGAATCATGTGGGAAGTTAACTTAAACTGTTTCCATTAGGTTTGCAGTAAGTACTTTGGTGTAAAATTGAAATGCATACTATTTGTATTGTCGAAGCATTGCATGCACTGAGATAACAACTTTTTTGTGTTGATGTGTACAGCATGAAACAACTTTCAAACTACTCATAATCATGTGGAAAGTTAACCTAAGGTGTTTCCATTAGGTTTGCAGTAAGTGCTTTGGTGTAAAATTGAAATGTATACTACTTTTATGTTAAAGCATTCTATTCACTGGGAAATCAACTTTTTTGTCTTTATGTGCACAGCTATGAAACAACTTTCAGACATCTCAGAATCATGTGGAAGTTAACCTAAGTTGTTTCCATTAGGTTTGCAGTAAGTGCTTTGGTGTAAAATTGAAATGTATACTATTTGAATTGTCTAAGCATTGCATGCACTGAGATAACAACTTTTTTGTGTTGATTTGTACAGCCATGAAACAACTTTCAAACTACTCAGAATCATGTGGAAAGTTGACCTAAGGTGTTTCCATTAGGTTTGCAGTAAGTGCTTTGGTGTAAAATTGAAATGTATACTATTTGTATTGTAAAAGCATTGCATGCACTGAGAAAACAACTTTTTTGTCTTGATGTGCACAGGTATGAAACAACTTTCAGACATCTCAGAATCATATGGGAAGTTAATCTAAGTTGTTTCCATTAGGTTTGCAGTAAGTACTTTGGTGTTAAATTGAAATGTATACTATTTGTATTGTCTAAGCATTACATGCACTGAGATAACAACTTTTTTGTGTTGATGTGTACAGCCATGAATCAACTTTCAAACTACTCATAATCATGTGGGAAGTTAACCTAAGGTGTTTCCATTAGTTTGCAGTAAGTACTTTGGTGTAAAATTGAGATGTATACTACCTTAATGTCGAGCATAGTAGTACTGAGAAGTAACTTTTTTGTCTTGATGAACTCAGGCATGAAAAACTTTAAACCTAGTCATACTCATCTGGGAAGTTAACCAAATCTGTTTGCATTAAGTTTGCAGTCAGGACTTTTGAGTACAATTGAAATGTATACTACTTTTATGTCAAATCATTCTACTCACTGTGAAATCAACTTTTTTGTCTTTATGTGCACAGGTATGAAACAACTTTCAGACATCTCAGAATCATGTGGGAAGTTAACTTAAACTGTTTCCATTAGGTTTGCAGTAAGTACTTTGGTGTAAAATTGAAATGCATACTATTTGTATTGTCGAAGCATTGCATGCACTGAGATAACAACTTTTTTGTGTTGATGTGTACAGCCATGAAACAACTTTCAAACTACTCATAATCATGTGGAAAGTTAACCTAAGGTGTTTCCATTAGGTTTGCAGTAAGTGCTTTGGTGTAAAATTTAAATGTATACTACTTTTATGTTAAAGCATTCTATTCACTGGGAAATCAACTTTTTTGTCTTTATGTGCACAGCTATGAAACAACTTTCAGACATCTCAGAATCATGTGGGAAGTTAACCTAAGTTGTTTCCATTAGGTTTGCAGTAAGTGCTTTGGTGTAAAATTGAAATGTATACTATTTGAATTGTCTAAGCATTGCATGCACTGAGATAACAACTTTTTTGTGTTGATTTGTACAGCCATGAAACAACTTTCAAACTACTCAGAATCATGTGGAAAGTTGACCTAAGGTGTTTCCATTAGGTTTGCAGTAAGTGCTTTGGTGTAAAATTGAAATGTATACTATTTGTATTGTAAAAGCATTGCATGCACTGAGAAAACAACTTTTTTGTCTTGATGTGCACAGGTATGAAACAACTTTCAGACATCTCAGAATCATATGGGAAGTTAATCTAAGTTGTTTCCATTAGGTTTGCAGTAAGTACTTTGGTGTAAAATTGAAATGTATACTATTTGTATTGTCTAAGCATTACATGCACTGAGATAACAACTTTTTTGTGTTGATGTGTACAGCCATGAATCAACTTTCAAACTACTCATAATCATGTGGGAAGTTAACCTAAGGTGTTTCCATTAGTTTGCAGTAAGTACTTTGGTGTAAAATTGAGATGTATACTACCTTAATGTCGAGCATAGTAGTACTGAGAAAGTAACTTTTTTGTCTTGATGAACTGAGGCATGAAAAACTTTAAACTTAGTCATACTCATCTGGGAAGTTAACCAAATCTGTTTGCATTAGGTTTGCAGTCAGGACTTTTGAGTACAATTGAAATGTATACTACTTTTATGTCAAATCATTCTACTCACTGTGAAATCAACTTTTTTGTCTTTATGTGCACAGGTATGAAACAACTTTCAGACATCTCAGAATCATGTGGGAAGTTAACTTAAAGTGTTTCCATTAGGTTTGCAGTAAGTGCTTTGGAGTAAAATTGAAATGTATACTATTTGTATTGTTTAAGCACTGCATGCACTGAGATAACAACTTTTTTGTGTTGATGTGTACAGCCATGAAACAACTTTCAAACTACTCATAATCATGTGGAAAGTTAACCTAAAGTGTTTCCATTAGGTTTGCAGTAAGTGCTTTGGTGTAAAATTGAAATGTATACTACTTTTATGTCAAAGCATTCTATTCACTGTGAAATCAACTTTTTTGTCTTTATGTGCACAGCTATGAAACAACTTTCAGACATCTCAGAATCATGTGAGAAGTTAACCTATGGTGTTTCCATTAGGTTTGCAGTAAGTGCTTTGGAGTAAAATTGAAATGTATACTATTTGTATTGTCTAAGCATTGCATGCACTGAGATAACAACTTTTTTGTGTTGATGTGTACAGCCATGAAACAACTTTCAAACTACTCATAATCATGTGGGAAGTTAACCTAAGGTGTTTCCATTAGTTTGCAGTAAGTACTTTGGTGTAAAATTGAGATGTATACTACCTTAAATTCAGAGCATAGTAGTACTGAGAAATTAACTTTTTTGTCTTGATGAACTGAGGCATGAAACAACTTTAAACCTAGTCATACTCATCTGGGAAGTCAACCAAATCTGTTTGCATTAGGTTTGCAGTCAGGACTTTTGAGTACAATTGAAATGTATACTACTTTTATGTCAAAGCATTCTATTCACTGTGAAATCAACTTTTTTGCCTTTATGTGCACAGCTATGAAACAACTTTCAGACATCTCAGAATCATGTGGGAAGTTATCCTAAGTTGTTTCCATTAGGTTTGCAGTAAGTGCTTTGGTGTAAAATTGAAATGTATACTATTTGTATTGTCTAAGCATTGCATGCACTGAGATAACAACTTTTTTGTGTTGATGTGTACAGCCATGAAACAACTTTCAAACTACTCATAATCATGTGGAAAGTTGACCTAAGGTGTTTCCATTAGGTTTGAAGTAAGTGCTTTGGTGTAAAATTGAAATGTATACTATTTGTATTGTAAAAGCATTGCATGCACTGAGAAAACAACTTTTTTGTTTTGATGTGCTCAGGTATGAAACAACTTTCAGACATCTCAGAATCATATGGGAAGTTAATCTAAGTTGTTTCCATTAGGTTTGCAGTAAGTACTTTGGTGTAAAATTGAAATGCATACTATTTGTATTGTCTAAGCATTACATGCACTGAGATAACAACTTTTTGTGTTGATGTGTACAGCCATGAATCAACTTTCAAACTACTCATAATCATGTGGGAAGTTAACCTAAGGTGTATCCAGTAGTTTGCAGTAAGTACTTTGGTGTAAAATTGAGATGTATACTACCTTAAAGTCAGAGCATAGTGGTACTGAGAAATTAACTTTTTTGTCTTGATGAACTGAGGCATGAAACAACTTTAAACCTAGTCATACTCATCTGGGAAGTTAACCAAATCTGTTTGCATTAGGTTTGCAGTCAGGACTTTTGAGTACAATTGAAATGTATACTACTTTTATGTCAAATCATTCTACTCACTGTGAAATCAACTTTTTTGTCTTGATGTGCACAGGTATGAAACAACTTTCAGACATCTCAGAATCATGTGGGAAGTTAACCTATGGTGTTTCCATTAGGTTTGCAGTAAGTACTTTGGTGTAAAATTGAAATGCTTACTATTTGTATTGTCGAAGCATTGCATGCACTGAGATAACAACTTTTTTGTGTTGATGTGTACAGCCATGAAACAACTTTCAAACTACTCATAATCATGTGGAAAGTTAACCTAAAGTGTTTCCATTAGGTTTGCAGTAAGTGCTTTGGTGTAAAATTGAAATGTATACTACTTTTATGTCAAAGCATTCTATTCACTGTGAAGTCAACTTTTTTGTCTTTATGTGCACAGCTATGAAACAACTTTCAGACATCTCAGAATCATGTGGGAAGTTAACCTATGGTGTTTCCATTAGGTTTGCAGTAAGTACTTTGGTGTAAAATTGAAATGCTTACTATTTGTATTGTCGAAGCATTGCATGCACTGAGATAACAACTTTTTTGTGTTGATGTGTACAGCCATGAAACAACTTTCAAACTACTCATAATCATGTGGAAAGTTAACCTAAAGTGTTTCCATTAGGTTTGCAGTAAGTGCTTTGGTGTAAAATTGAAATGTATACTACTTTTATGTCAAAGCATTCTATTCACTGTGAAGTCAACTTTTTTGTCTTTATGTGCACAGCTATGAAACAACTTTCAGACATCTCAGAATCATGTGGGAAGTTAACCTATGGTGTTTCCATTAGGTTTGCAGTAAGTACTTTGGTGTAAAATTGAAATGCTTACTATTTGTATTGTCGAAGCATTGCATGCACTGAGATAACAACTTTTTTGTGTTGATGTGTACAGCCATGAAACAACTTTCAAACTACTCATAATCATGTGGGAAGTTAACCTAAGGTGTTTCCATTAGTTTGCAGAAAGTACTTTGGTGTAAAATTGAGATGTATACTACCTTAAAGTCAGAGCATAGTAGTACTGAGAAATTAACTTTTTTGTCTTGATGAACTGAGGCATGAAACAACTTTAAACCTAGTCATACTCATCTGGGAAGTCAACCAAATCTGTTTGCATTAGGTTTGCAGTCAGGACTTTTGAGTACAATTGAAATGTATACTACTTTTATGTCAAAGCATTCTATTCACTGTGAAATCAACTTTTTTGTCTTTATGTGCACAGGTATGAAACAACTTTCAGACATCTCAGAATCATGTGGGAAGTTAAATTAAAGTGTTTCCATTAGGTTTGCAGTAAGTGCTTTGGAGTAATATTGAAATGTATACTATTTGTATTGTTTAAGCACTGCATGCACTGAGATAACAACTTTTTTGTGTTGATGTGTACAGCCATGAAACAACTTTCAAACTACTCATAATCATGTGGAAAGTTAACCTAAAGTGTTTCCATTAGGTTTGCAGTAAGTGTTTTGGTGTAAAATTGAATTGTATACTACTTTTATGTCAAAGCATTCTATTCACTGTGAAATCAACTTTTTTGTCTTTATGTGCACAGCTATGAAACAACTTTCAGACATCTCAGAGTCATGTGGGAAGTTAAACTATGGTGTTTCCATTAGGTTTGCAGTAAGTACTTTGGTGTAAAATTGAAATGCATACTATTTGTATTGTCGAAGCATTGCATGCACTGAGATAACAACTTTTTTGTGTTCATGTGTACAGCCATGATACAACTTTCAAACTACTCATAATCATGTGGGAAGTTAACCTAAGGTGTTTCCATTAGTTTGCAGTAAGTACTTTGGTGTAAAATTGAGATGTATACTACCTTAAAGTCAGAGCATAGTAGTACTGAGAAATTAACTTTATTGTCTTGATGAACTGAGGCATGAAACAACTTTAAACCTAGTCATACTCATCTGGGAAGTCAACCAAATCTGTTTGCATTAGGTTTGCAGTCAGGACTTTTGAGTACAATTGAAATGTATACTACTTTTATGTCAAAGCATTCTATTCACTGTGAAATCAACTTTTTTGTCTTTATGTGCACAGCTATAAAACAACTTTCAGACATCTCAGAATCATGTGGGAAGTTAACCTAAGTTGTTTCCATTAGGTTTGCAGTAAGTGCTTTGGTGTAAAATTGAAATGTATACTATTTGAATTGTCTAAGCATTGCATGCACTGAGATAACAACTTTTTTGTGTTGATGTGTACAGCTATGAAACAACTTTCAAACTACACATAATCATGTGGAAAGTTGACCTAAGGTGTTTCCATTAGGTTTGCAGTAAGTGCTTGGTGTAAAATTGAAATGTATACTATTTGTATTGTAAAAGCATTGCATGCACTGAGAAAACAACTTTTTTGTCTTGATGTGCACAGGTATGAAACAACTTTCAGACATCTCAGAATCATATGGGAAGTTAATCTAAGTTGTTTCCATTAGGTTTGCAGTAAGTACTTTGGTGTAAAATTGAAATGTATACTATTTGTATTGTCTAAGCATTACATGCACTGAGATAACAACTTTTTTGTGTTGATGTGTACAGCCATGAATCAACTTTCAAACTACTCATAATCATGTGGGAAGTTAACCTAAGGTGTTTCCATTACTTTGCAGTAAGTACTTTGGTGTAAAATTGAGATGTATACTACCTTAATGTCAGAGCATAGTAGTACTGAGAAAGTAACTTTTTTGTCTTGATGAACTCAGGCATGAAAAACTTTTAACCTAGTCATACTCATCTGGGAAGTTAACCAAATCTGTTTGCATTAGGTTTGCAGTCAGGACTTTTGAGTACAATTGAAATGTATACTACTTTTATGTCAAATCATTCTACTCACTGTGAAATCAACTTTTTTGTCTTTATGTGCACAGGTATGAAACAACTTTCAGACATCTCAGAATCATGTGGGAAGTTAACTTAAAGTGTTTCCATTAGGTTTGCAGTAAGTGCTTTGGAGTCAAATTGAAATGTATACTATTTGTATTGTTTAAGCACTGCATGCACTGAGATAACAACTTTTTTGTGTTGATGTGTACAGCCATGAAACAACTTTCAAACTACTCAGAATCATGTGGAAAGTTAACCTAAAGTGTTTCCATTAGGTTTGCAGTAAGTGCTTTGGTGTAAAATTGAAATGTATACTACTTTTATGTCAAAGCATTCTATTCACTGTGAAATCAACTTTTTTGTCTTTATGTGCACAGGTATGAAACAACTTTCAGACATCTCAGAATCATGTGGGAAGTTAACCTATGGTGTTTCCATTAGGTTTGCAGTAAGTACTTTGGTGTAAAATTGAAATGCATACTATTTGTATTGTCGAAGTATTGCATGCACTGAGATAACAACTTTTTTGTGTTGATGTGTACAGCCATGAATCAACTTTCAAACTACTCATAATCATGTGGGAAGTTAACCTAAGGTGTTTCCATTAGTTTGCACTAAGTACTTTGGTGTAAAATTGAGATGTATACTACCTTAAAGTCAGAGCATAGTAGTACTGAGAAATTAACTTTTTTGTCTTGATGAACTGAGGCATGAAACAACTTTAAACCTAGTCATACTCATCTGGGAAGTTAACCAAATCTGTTTGCATTAGGTTTGCAGTCAGGACTTTTGAGTACAATTGAAATGTATACTACTTTTATGTCAAAGCATTCTATTCACTGTGAAATCAACTTTTTTGTCTTTATGTGCACAGGTATGAAACAACTTTCAGACATCTCAGAATCATGTGGGAAGTTAAATTAAAGTGTTTCCATTAGGTTTGCAGTAAGTTCTTTAGAGTAATATTGAAATGTATACTATTTGTATTGTTTAAGCACTGTATGCACTGAGATAACAACTTTTTTGTGTTGATGTGTACAGCCATGAAACAACTTTCAAACTACTCATAATCATGTGGAAAGTTAACCTAAAGTGTTTCCATTAGGTTTGCAGTAAGTGTTTTGGTGTAAAATTGAATTGCATACTACCTTTATGTCAAAGCATTCTATTCACTGTGAAATCAACTTTTTTGTCTTTATGTGCACAGCTATGAAACAACTTTCAGACATCTCAGAATCATGTGAGAAGTTAACCTATGGTGTTTCCATTAGGTTTGCAGTAAGTGCTTTGGAGTAAAATTGAAATGTATACTATTTGTATTGTCTAAGCATTGCATGCACTGAGATAACAACTTTTTTGTGTTGATGTGTACAGCCATGAAACAACTTTCAAACTACTCATAATCATGTGGGAAGTTAACCTAAGGTGTTTCCATTAGTTTGCAGTAAGTACTTTGGTGTAAAATTGAGATGTATACTACCTTAAATTCAGAGCATAGTAGTTCTGAGAAATTAACTTTTTTGTCTTGATGAACTGAGGCATGAAACAACTTTAAACCTAGTCATACTCATCTGGGAAGTCAACCAAATCTGTTTGCATTAGGTTTGCAGTCAGGACTTTTGAGTACAATTGAAATGTATACTACTTTTATGTCAAAGCATTCTATTCACTGTGAAATCAACTTTTTTGCCTTTATGTGCACAGCTATGAAACAACTTTCAGACATCTCAGAATCATGTGGGAAGTTATCCTAAGTTGTTTCCATTAGGTTTGCAGTAAGTGCTTTGGTGTAAAATTGAAATGTATACTATTTGTATTGTCTAAGCATTGCATGCACTGAGATAACAACTTTTTTGTGTTGATGTGTACAGCCATGAAACAACTTTCAAACTACTCATAATCATGTGGAAAGTTGACCTAAGGTGTTTCCATTAGGTTTGAAGTAAGTGCTTTGGTGTAAAATTGAAATGTATACTATTTGTATTGTAAAAGCATTGCATGCACTGTGAAATCAACTTTTTTGTCTTTATGTGCACAGCTATAAAACAACTTTCAGACATCTCAGAATCATGTGGGAAGTTAACCTAAGTTGTTTCCATTAGGTTTGCAGTAAGTGCTTTGGTGTAAAATTGAAATGTATACTATTTGAATTGTTTAAGCATTGCATGCACTGAGATAACAACTTTTTTGTGTTGATGTGTACAGCTATGAAACAACTTTCAAACTACACATAATCATGTGGAAAGTTGACCTAAGGTGTTTCCATTAGGTTTGCAGTAAGTGCTTGGTGTAAAATTGAAATGTATACTATTTGTATTGTAAAAGCATTGCATGCACTGAGAAAACAACTTTTTTGTCTTGATGTGCACAGGTATGAAACAACTTTCAGACATCTCAGAATCATATGGGAAGTTAATCTAAGTTGTTTCCATTAGGTTTGCAGTAAGTACTTTGGTGTAAAATTGAAATGTATACTATTTGTATTGTCTAAGCATTACATGCACTGAGATAACAACTTTTTTGTGTTGATGTGTACAGCCATGAATCAACTTTCAAACTACTCATAATCATGTGGGAAGTTAACCTAAGGTGTTTCCATTACTTTGCAGTAAGTACTTTGGTGTAAAATTGAGATGTATACTACCTTAATGTCAGAGCATAGTAGTACTGAGAAAGTAACTTTTTTGTCTTGATGAACTCAGGCATGAAAAACTTTTAACCTAGTCATACTCATCTGGGAAGTTAACCAAATCTGTTTGCATTAGGTTTGCAGTCAGGACTTTTGAGTACAATTGAAATGTATACTACTTTTATGTCAAATCATTCTACTCACTGTGAAATCAACTTTTTTGTCTTTATGTGCACAGGTATGAAACAACTTTCAGACATCTCAGAATCATGTGGGAAGTTAACTTAAAGTGTTTCCATTAGGTTTGCAGTAAGTGCTTTGGAGTAAAATTGAAATGTATACTATTTGTATTGTTTAAGCACTGCATGCACTGAGATAACAACTTTTTTGTGTTGATGTGTACAGCCATGAAACAACTTTCAAACTACTCATAATCATGTGGAAAGTTAACCTAAAGTGTTTCCATTAGGTTTGCAGTAAGTGCTTTGGTGTAAAATTGAAATGTATACTACTTTTATGTCAAAGCATTCTATTCACTGTGAAATCAACTTTTTTGTCTTTATGTGCACAGGTATGAAACAACTTTCAGACATCTCAGAATCATGTGGGAAGTTAACCTATGGTGTTTCCATTAGGTTTGCAGTAAGTACTTTGGTGTAAAATTGAAATGCATACTATTTGTATTGTCGAAGTATTGCATGCACTGAGATAACAACTTTTTTGTGTTGATGTGTACAGCCATGAATCAACTTTCAAACTACTCATAATCATGTGGGAAGTTAACCTAAGGTGTTTCCATTAGTTTGCAGTAAGTACTTTGGTGTAAAATTGAGATGTATACTACCTTAAAGTCAGAGCATAGTAGTACTGAGAAATTAACTTTTTTGTCTTGATGAACTGAGGCATGAAACAACTTTAAACCTAGTCATACTCATCTGGGAAGTTAACCAAATCTGTTTGCATTAGGTTTGCAGTCAGGACTTTTGAGTACAATTGAAATGTATACTACTTTTATGTCAAAGCATTCTATTCACTGTGAAATCAACTTTTTTGTCTTTATGTGCACAGGTATGAAACAACTTTCAGACATCTCAGAATCATGTGGGAAGTTAAATTAAAGTGTTTCCATTAGGTTTGCAGTAAGTGCTTTAGAGTAATATTGAAATGTATACTATTTGTATTGTTTAAGCACTGTATGCACTGAGATAACAACTTTTTTGTGTTGATGTGTACAGCCATGAAACAACTTTCAAACTACTCATAATCATGTGGAAAGTTAACCTAAAGTGTTTCCATTAGGTTTGCAGTAAGTGTTTTGGTGTAAAATTGAATTGCATACTACCTTTATGTCAAAGCATTCTATTCACTGTGAAATCAACTTTTTTGTCTTTATGTGCACAGCTATGAAACAACTTTCAGACATCTCAGAATCATGTGAGAAGTTAACCTATGGTGTTTCCATTAGGTTTGCAGTAAGTGCTTTGGAGTAAAATTGAAATGTATACTATTTGTATTGTCTAAGCATTGCATGCACTGAGATAACAACTTTTTTGTGTTGATGTGTACAGCCATGAAACAACTTTCAAACTACTCATAATCATGTGGGAAGTTAACCTAAGGTGTTTCCATTAGTTTGCAGTAAGTACTTTGGTGTAAAATTGAGATGTATACTACCTTAAATTCAGAGCATAGTAGTTCTGAGAAATTAACTTTTTTGTCTTGATGAACTGAGGCATGAAACAACTTTAAACCTAGTCATACTCATCTGGGAAGTCAACCAAATCTGTTTGCATTAGGTTTGCAGTCAGGACTTTTGAGTACAATTGAAATGTATACTACTTTTATGTCAAAGCATTCTATTCACTGTGAAATCAACTTTTTTGCCTTTATGTGCACAGCTATGAAACAACTTTCAGACATCTCAGAATCATGTGGGAAGTTATCCTAAGTTGTTTCCATTAGGTTTGCAGTAAGTGCTTTGGTGTAAAATTGAAATGTATACTATTTGTATTGTCTAAGCATTGCATGCACTGAGATAACAACTTTTTTGTGTTGATGTGTACAGCCATGAAACAACTTTCAAACTACTCATAATCATGTGGAAAGTTGACCTAAGGTGTTTCCATTAGGTTTGAAGTAAGTGCTTTGGTGTAAAATTGAAATGTATACTATTTGTATTGTAAAAGCATTGCATGCACTGAGAAAACAACTTTTTTGTCTTGATGTGCACAGGTATGAAACAACTTTCAGACATCTCAGAATCATATGGGAAGTTAATCTAAGTTGTTTCCATTAGGTTTGCAGTAAGTACTTTGGTGTAAAATTGAAATGCATACTATTTGTATTGTCTAAGCATTACATGCACTGAGATAACAACTTTTTGTGTTGATGTGTACAGCCATGAATCAACTTTCAAACTACTCATAATCATGTGGGAAGTTAACCTAAGGTGTATCCATTAGTTTGCAGTAAGTACTTTGGTGTAAAATTGAGATGTATACTACCTTAAAGTCAGAGCATAGTGGTACTGAGAAATTAACTTTTTTGTCTTGATGAACTGAGGCATGAAACAACTTTAAACCTAGTCATACTCATCTGGGAAGTTAACCAAATCTGTTTGCATTAGGTTTGCAGTCAGGACTTTTGAGTACAATTGAAATGTATACTACTTTTATGTCAAATCATTCTACTCACTGTGAAATCAACTTTTTTGTCTTGATGTGCACAGGTATGAAACAACTTTCAGACATCTCAGAATCATGTGGGAATTTAACCTATGGTGTTTCCATTAGGTTTGCAGTAAGTACTTTGGTGTAAAATTGAAATGCTTACTATTTGTATTGTCGAAGCATTGCATGCACTGAGATAACAACTTTTTTGTGTTGATGTGTACAGCCATGAAACAACTTTCAAACTACTCATAATCATGTGGAAAGTTAACCTAAAGTGTTTCCATTAGGTTTGCAGTAAGTGCTTTGGTGTAAAATTGAAATGTATACTACTTTTATGTCAAAGCATTCTATTCACTGTGAAGTCAACTTTTTTGTCTTTATGTGCACAGCTATGAAACAACTTTCAGACATCTCAGAATCATGTGGGAAGTTAACCTATGGTGTTTCCATTAGGTTTGCAGTAAGTACTTTGGTGTAAAATTGAAATGCTTACTATTTGTATTGTCGAAGCATTGCATGCACTGAGATAACAACTTTTTTGTGTTGATGTGTACAGCCATGAAACAACTTTCAAACTACTCATAATCATGTGGGAAGTTAACCTAAGGTGTTTCCATTAGTTTGCAGTAAGTACTTTGGTGTAAAATTGAGATGTATACTACCTTAAAGTCAGAGCATAGTAGTACTGAGAAATTAACTTTTTTGTCTTGATGAACTGAGGCATGAAACAACTTTAAACCTAGTCATACTCATCTGGGAAGTCAACCAAATCTGTTTGCATTAGGTTTGCAGTCAGGACTTTTGAGTACAATTGAAATGTATACTACTTTTATGTCAAAGCATTCTATTCACTGTGAAATCAACTTTTTTGTCTTTATGTGCACAGGTATGAAACAACTTTCAGACATCTCAGAATCATGTGGGAAGTTAAATTAAAGTGTTTCCATTAGGTTTGCAGTAAGTGCTTTGGAGTAATATTGAAATGTATACTATTTGTATTGTTTAAGCACTGCATGCACTGAGATAACAACTTTTTTGTGTTGATGTGTACAGCCATGAAACAACTTTCAAACTACTCATAATCATGTGGAAAGTTAACCTAAAGTGTTTCCATTAGGTTTGCAGTAAGTGTTTTGGTGTAAAATTGAATTGTATACTACTTTTATGTCAAAGCATTCTATTCACTGTGAAATCAACTTTTTTGTCTTTATGTGCACAGCTATGAAACAACTTTCAGACATCTCAGAGTCATGTGGGAAGTTAAACTATGGTGTTTCCATTAGGTTTGCAGTAAGTGCTTTGGTGTAAAATTGAAATGTATACTATTTGAATTGTCTAAGCATTGCATGCACTGAGATAACAACTTTTTTGTGTTGATGTGTACAGCTATGAAACAACTTTCAAACTACACATAATCATGTGGAAAGTTGACCTAAGGTGTTTCCATTAGGTTTGCAGTAAGTGCTTGGTGTAAAATTGAAATGTATACTATTGGTATTGTAAAAGCATTGCATGCACTGAGAAAACAACTTTTTTGTCTTGATGTGCACAGGTATGAAACAACTTTCAGACATCTCAGAATCATATGGGAAGTTAATCTAAGTTGTTTCCATTAGGTTTGCAGTAAGTACTTTGGTGTAAAATTGAAATGTATACTATTTGTATTGTCTAAGCATTACATGCACTGAGATAACAACTTTTTTGTGTTGATGTGTACAGCCATGAATCAACTTTCAAACTACTCATAATCATGTGGGAAGTTAACCTAAGGTGTTTCCATTACTTTGCAGTAAGTACTTTGGTGTAAAATTGAGATGTATACTACCTTAATGTCAGAGCATAGTAGTACTGAGAAAGTAACTTTTTTGTCTTGATGAACTCAGGCATGAAAAACTTTTAACCTAGTCATACTCATCTGGGAAGTTAACCAAATCTGTTTGCATTAGGTTTGCAGTCAGGACTTTTGAGTACAATTGAAATGTATACTACTTTTATGTCAAATCATTCTACTCACTGTGAAATCAACTTTTTTGTCTTTATGTGCACAGGTATGAAACAACTTTCAGACATCTCAGAATCATGTGGGAAGTTAACTTAAAGTGTTTCCATTAGGTTTGCAGTAAGTGCTTTGGAGTAAAATTGAAATGTATACTATTTGTATTGTTTAAGCACTGCATGCACTGAGATAACAACTTTTTTGTGTTGATGTGTACAGCCATGAAACAACTTTCAAACTACTCATAATCATGTGGAAAGTTAACCTAAAGTGTTTCCATTAGGTTTGCAGTAAGTGCTTTGGTGTAAAATTGAAATGTATACTACTTTTATGTCAAAGCATTCTATTCACTGTGAAATCAACTTTTTTGTCTTTATGTGCACAGGTATGAAACAACTTTCAGACATCTCAGAATCATGTGGGAAGTTAACCTATGGTGTTTCCATTAGGTTTGCAGTAAGTACTTTGGTGTAAAATTGAAATGCATACTATTTGTATTGTCGAAGTATTGCATGCACTGAGATAACAACTTTTTTGTGTTGATGTGTACAGCCATGAATCAACTTTCAAACTACTCATAATCATGTCGGAAGTTAACCTAAGGTGTTTCCATTAGTTTGCAGTAAGTACTTTGGTGTAAAATTGAGATGTATACTACCTTAAAGTCAGAGCATAGTAGTACTGAGAAATTAACTTTTTTGTCTTGATGAACTGAGGCATGAAACAACTTTAAACCTAGTCATACTCATCTGGGAAGTTAACCAAATCTGTTTGCATTAGGTTTGCAGTCAGGACTTTTGAGTACAATTGAAATGTATACTACTTTTATGTCAAAGCATTCTATTCACTGTGAAATCAAATTTTTTGTCTTTATGTGCACAGGTATGAAACAACTTTCAGACATCTCAGAATCATGTGGGAAGTTAAATTAAAGTGTTTCCATTAGGTTTGCAGTAAGTGCTTTAGAGTAATATTGAAATGTATACTATTTGTATTGTTTAAGCACTGCATGCACTGAGATAACAACTTTTTTGTGTTGATGTGTACAGCCATGAAACAACTTTCAAACTACTCATAATCATGTGGAAAGTTAACCTAAAGTGTTTCCATTAGGTTTGCAGTAAGTGTTTTGGTGTAAAATTGAATTGTATACTACCTTTATGTCAAAGCATTCTATTCACTGTGAAATCAACTTTTTTGTCTTTATGTGCACAGCTATGAAACAACTTTCAGACATCTCAGAATAATGTGGGAAGTTAACCTATGGTGTTTCCATTAGGTTTGCAGTAAGTACTTTGGTGTAAAATTGAAATGCATACTATTTGTATTGTCGAAGCATTGCATGCACTGAGATAACAACTTTTTTGTGTTGATGTGTACAGCCATGAAACAACTTTCAAACTACTCATAATCATGTGGGAAGTTAACCTAAGGTGTTTCCATTAGTTTGCAGTAAGTACTTTGGTGTAAAATTGAGATGTATACTACCTTAAAGTCAGAGCATAGTAGTACTGAGAAATTAACTTTTTTGTCTTGATGAACTGAGGCATGAAACAACTTTAAACCTAGTCATACTCAACTGGGAAGTCAACCAAATCTGTTTGCATTAGGTTTGCAGTCAGGACTTTTGAGTACAATTGAAATGTATACTACTTTTATGTCAAAGCATTCTATTCACTGTGAAATCAACTTTTTTGTCTTTATGTGCACAGCTATGAAACAACTTTCAGACATCTCAGAATCATGTGGGAAGTTAACCTAAGTTGTTTCCATTAGGTTTGCAGTAAGTGCTTTGGTGTAAAATTGAAATGTATACTATTTGAATTGTCTAAGCATTGCATGCACTGAGATAACAACTTTTTTGTGTTGATGTGTACAGCCATGAAACAACTTTCAAACTACTCATAATCATGTGGGAAGTTAACCTAAGGTGTTTCCATTAGTTTGCAGTAAGTACTTTGGTGTAAAATTGAGATGTATACTACCTTAATGTCAGAGCATAGTAGTACTGAGAAAGTAACTTTTTTGTCTTGATGAACTCAGGCATGAAAAACTTTAAACCTAGTCATACTCATCTGGGAAGTTAACCAAATCTGTTTGCATTAAGTTTGCAGTCAGGACTTTTGAGTACAATTGAAATGTATACTACTTTTATGTCAAATCATTCTACTCACTGTGAAATCAACTTTTTTGTCTTTATGTGCACAGGTATGAAACAACTTTCAGACATCTCAGAATCATGTGGGAAGTTAACTTAAAATGTTTCCATTAGGTTTGCAGTAAGTGCTTTGGAGTAAAATTGAAATGTATACTATTTGTATTGTTTAAGCATTGCATGCACTGAGATAACAACTTTTTTGTGTTGATGTGTACAGCCATGAAACAACTTTCAAACTACTCATAATCATGTGGGAAGTTAACCTAAGGTGTTTCCATTAGTTTGCAGTAAGTACTTTGGTGTAAAATTGAGATGTATACTACCTTAAATTCAGAGCATAGTAGTACTGAGAAATTAACTTTTTTGTCTTGATGAACTGAGGCATGAAACAACTTTAAACCTAGTCATACTCATCTGGGAAGTCAACCAAATCTGTTTGCATTAGGTTTGCAGTCAGGACTTTTGAGTACAATTGAATTGTATACTACTTTTATGTCAAAGCATTCTATTCACTGTGAAATCAACTTTTTTGTCTTTATGTGCACAGCTATGAAACAACTTTCAGACATCTCAGAATCATGTGGGAAGTTAACCTATGGTGTTTCCATTAGGTTTGCAGTAAGTACTTTGGTGTAAAATTGAAATGCATACTATTTGTATTGTCGAAGCATTGCATGCACTGAGATAACAACTTTTTTGTGTTGATGTGTACAGCCATGAAACAACTTTCAAACTACTCATAATCATGTGGAAAGTTAACCTAAGGTGTTTCCATTAGGTTTGCAGTAAGTGCTTTGGTGTAAAATTGAAATGTATACTACTTTTATGTTAAAGCATTCTATTCACTGGGAAATCAACTTTTTTGTCTTTATGTGCACAGCTATGAAACAACTTTCAGACATCTCAGAATCATGTGGGAAGTTAACCTAAGTTGTTTCCATTAGGTTTGCAGTAAGTGCTTTGGTGTAAAATTGAAATGTATACTATTTGAATTGTCTAAGCATTGCATGCACTGAGATATCAACTTTTTTGTGTTGATTTGTACAGCCATGAAACAACTTTCAAACTACTCAGAATCATGTGGAAAGTTGACCTAAGGTGTTTCCATTAGGTTTGCAGTAAGTGCTTTGGTGTAAAATTGAAATGTATACTATTTGTATTGTAAAAGCATTGCATGCACTGAGAAAACAACTTTTTTGTCTTGATGTGCACAGGTATGAAACAACTTTCAGACATCTCAGAATCATATGGGAAGTTAATCTAAGTTGTTTCCATTAGGTTTGCAGTAAGTACTTTGGTGTAAAATTGAAATGTATACTATTTGTATTGTCTAAGCATTACATGCACTGAGATAACAACTTTTTTGTGTTGATGTGTACAGCCATGAATCAACTTTCAAACTACTCATAATCATGTGGGAAGTTAACCTAAGGTGTTTCCATTAGTTTGCAGTAAGTACTTTGGTGTAAAATTGAGATGTATACTACCTTAATGTCGAGCATAGTAGTACTGAGAAAGTAACTTTTTTGTCTTGATGAACTGAGGCATGAAAAACTTTAAACTTAGTCATACTCATCTGGGAAGTTAACCAAATCTGTTTGCATTAGGTTTGCAGTCAGGACTTTTGAGTACAATTGAAATGTATACTACTTTTATGTCAAATCATTCTACTCACTGTGAAATCAACTTTTTTGTCTTTATGTGCACAGGTATGAAACAACTTTCAGACATCTCAGAATCATGTGGGAAGTTAACTTAAAGTGTTTCCATTAGGTTTGCAGTAAGTGCTTTGGAGTAAAATTGAAATGTATACTATTTGTATTGTTTAACCACTGCATGCACTGAGATAACAACTTTTTTGTGTTGATGTGTACAGCCATGATACAACTTTCAAACTACTCATAATCATGTGGAAAGTTAACCTAAAGTGTTTCCATTAGGTTTGCAGTAAGTGCTTTGGTGTAAAATTGAAATGTATACTACTTTTATGTCAAAGCATTCTATTCACTGTGAAATCAACTTTTTTGTCTTTATGTGTAAGCTATGAAACAACTTTCAGACATCTCAGAATCATGTGAGAAGTTAACCTATGGTGTTTCCATTAGGTTTGCAGTAAGTGCTTTGGAGTAAAATTGAAATGTATACTATTTGTATTGTCTAAGCATTGCACGCACTGAGATAACAACTTTTTTGTGTTGATGTGTACAGCCATGAAACAACTTTCAAACTACTCATAATCATGTGGGAAGTTAACCTAAGGTGTTTCCATTAGTTTGCAGTAAGTAGTTTGGTGTAAAATTGAGATGTATACTACCTTAAATTCAGAGCATAGTAGTACTGAGAAATTAACTTTTTTGTCTTGATGAACTGAGGCATGAAACAACTTTAAACCTAGTCATACTCATCTGGGAAGTCAACCAAATCTGTTTGCATTAGGTTTGCAGTCAGGACTTTTGAGTACAATTGAAATGTATACTACTTTTATGTCAAAGCATTCTATTCACTGTGAAATCAACTTTTTTGCCTTTATGTGCACAGCTATGAAACAACTTTCAGACATCTCAGAATCATGTGGGAAGTTATCCTAAGTTGTTTCCATTAGGTTTGCAGTAAGTGCTTTGGTGTAAAATTGAAATGTATACTATTTGTATTGTCTAAGCATTGCATGCACTGAGATAACAACTTTTTTGTGTTGATGTGTACAGCCATGAAACAACTTTCAAACTACTCATAATCATGTGGAAAGTTGAGCTAAGGTGTTTCCATTAGGTTTGAAGTAAGTGCTTTGGTGTAAAATTGAAATGTATACTATTTGTATTGTAAAAGCATTGCATGCACTGAGAAAACAACTTTTTTGTCTTGATGTGCACAGGTATGAAACAACTTTCAGACATCTCAGAATCATATGGGAAGTTAATCTAAGTTGTTTCCATTAGGTTTGCAGTAAGTACTTTGGTGTAAAATTGAAATGCATACTATTTGTATTGTCTAAGCATTACATGCACTGAGATAACAACTTTTTGTGTTGATGTGTACAGCCATGAATCAACTTTCAAACTACTCATAATCATGTGGGAAGTTAACCTAAGGTGTTTCCATTAGTTTGCAGTAAGTACTTTGGTGTAAAATTGAGATGTATACTACCTTAAAGTCAGAGCATAGTGGTACTGAGAAATTAACTTTTTTGTCTTGATGAACTGAAGCATGAAACAACTTTAAACCTAGTCATACTCATCTGGGAAGTTAACCAAATCTGTTTGCATTAGGTTTGCAGTCAGGACTTTTGAGTACAATTGAAATGTATACTACTTTTATGTCAAATCATTCTACTCACTGTGAAATCAACTTTTTTGTCTTGATGTGCACAGGTATGAAACAACTTTCAGACATCTCAGAATCATGTGGGAAGTTAACCTATGGTGTTTCCATTAGGTTTGCAGTAAGTACTTTGGTGTAAAATTGAAATGCTTACTATTTGTATTGTCGAAGCATTGCATGCACTGAGATAACAACTTTTTTGTGTTGATGTGTACAGCCATGAAACAACTTTCAAACTACTCATAATCATGTGGAAAGTTAACCTAAAGTGTTTCCATTAGGTTTGCAGTAAGTGCTTTGGTGTAAAATTGAAATGTATACTACTTTTATGTCAAAGCATTCTATTCACTGTGAAATCAACTTTTTTGTCTTTATGTGCACAGGTATGAAACAACTTTCAGACATCTCAGAATCATGTGGGAAGTTAAATTAAAGTGTTTCCATTAGGTTTGCAGTAAGTGCTTTAGAGTAATATTGAAATGTATACTATTTGTATTGTTTAAGCACTGTATGCACTGAGATAACAACTTTTTTGTGTTGATGTGTACAGCCATGAAACAACTTTCAAACTACTCATAATCATGTGGAAAGTTAACCTAAAGTGTTTCCATTAGGTTTGCAGTAAGTGTTTTGGTGTAAAATTGAATTGCATACTACCTTTATGTCAAAGCATTCTATTCACTGTGAAATCAACTTTTTTGTCTTTATGTGCACAGCTATGAAACAACTTTCAGACATCTCAGAATCATGTGAGAAGTTAACCTATGGTGTTTCCATTAGGTTTGCAGTAAGTGCTTTGGAGTAAAATTGAAATGTATACTATTTGTATTGTCTAAGCATTGCATGCACTGAGATAACAACTTTTTTGTGTTGATGTGTACAGCCATGAAACAACTTTCAAACTACTCATAATCATGTGGGAAGTTAACCTAAGGTGTTTCCATTAGTTTGCAGTAAGTACTTTGGTGTAAAATTGAGATGTATACTACCTTAAATTCAGAGCATAGTAGTTCTGAGAAATTAACTTTTTTGTCTTGATGAACTGAGGCATGAAACAACTTTAAACCTAGTCATACTCATCTGGGAAGTCAACCAAATCTGTTTGCATTAGGTTTGCAGTCAGGACTTTTGAGTACAATTGAAATGTATACTACTTTTATGTCAAAGCATTCTATTCACTGTGAAATCAACTTTTTTGCCTTTATGTGCACAGCTATGAAACAACTTTCAGACATCTCAGAATCATGTGGGAAGTTATCCTAAGTTGTTTCCATTAGGTTTGCAGTAAGTGCTTTGGTGTAAAATTGAAATGTATACTATTTGTATTGTCTAAGCATTGCATGCACTGAGATAACAACTTTTTTGTGTTGATGTGTACAGCCATGAAACAACTTTCAAACTACTCATAATCATGTGGAAAGTTGACCTAAGGTGTTTCCATTAGGTTTGAAGTAAGTGCTTTGGTGTAAAATTGAAATGTATACTATTTGTATTGTAAAAGCATTGCATGCACTGTGAAATCAACTTTTTTGTCTTTATGTGCACAGCTATAAAACAACTTTCAGACATCTCAGAATCATGTGGGAAGTTAACCTAAGTTGTTTCCATTAGGTTTGCAGTAAGTGCTTTGGTGTAAAATTGAAATGTATACTATTTGAATTGTCTAAGCATTGCATGCACTGAGATAACAACTTTTTTGTGTTGATGTGTACAGCTATGAAACAACTTTCAAACTACACATAATCAAGTGGAAAGTTGACCTAAGGTGTTTCCATTAGGTTTGCAGTAAGTGCTTGGTGTAAAATTGAAATGTATACTATTTGTATTGTAAAAGCATTGCATGCACTGAGAAAACAACTTTTTTGTCTTGATGTGCACAGGTATGAAACAACTTTCAGACATCTCAGAATCATATGGGAAGTTAATCTAAGTTGTTTCCATTAGGTTTGCAGTAAGTACTTTGGTGTAAAATTGAAATGTATACTATTTGTATTGTCTAAGCATTACATGCACTGAGATAACAACTTTTTTGTGTTGATGTGTACAGCCATGAATCAACTTTCAAACTACTCATAATCATGTGGGAAGTTAACCTAAGGTGTTTCCATTACTTTGCAGTAAGTACTTTGGTGTAAAATTGAGATGTATACTACCTTAATGTCAGAGCATAGTAGTACTGAGAAAGTAACTTTTTTGTCTTGATGAACTCAGGCATGAAAAACTTTTAACCTAGTCATACTCATCTGGGAAGTTAACCAAATCTGTTTGCATTAGGTTTGCAGTCAGGACTTTTGAGTACAATTGAAATGTATACTACTTTTATGTCAAATCATTCTACTCACTGTGAAATCAACTTTTTTGTCTTTATGTGCACAGGTATGAAACAACTTTCAGACATCTCAGAATCATGTGGGAAGTTAACTTAAAGTGTTTCCATTAGGTTTGCAGTAAGTGCTTTGGAGTAAAATTGAAATGTATACTATTTGTATTGTTTAAGCACTGCATGCACTGAGATAACAACTTTTTTGTGTTGATGTGTACAGCCATGAAACAACTTTCAAACTACTCATAATCATGTGGAAAGTTAACCTAAAGTGTTTCCATTAGGTTTGCAGTAAGTGCTTTGGTGTAAAATTGAAATGTATACTACTTTTATGTCAAAGCATTCTATTCACTGTGAAATCAACTTTTTTGTCTTTATGTGCACAGGTATGAAACAACTTTCAGACATCTCAGAATCATGTGGGAAGTTAACCTATGGTGTTTCCATTAGGTTTGCAGTAAGTACTTTGGTGTAAAATTGAAATGCATACTATTTGTATTGTCGAAGTATTGCATGCACTGAGATAACAACTTTTTTGTGTTGATGTGTACAGCCATGAATCAACTTTCAAACTACTCATAATCATGTGGGAAGTTAACCTAAGGTGTTTCCATTAGTTTGCAGTAAGTACTTTGGTGTAAAATTGAGATGTATACTACCTTAAAGTCAGAGCATAGTAGTACTGAGAAATTAACTTTTTTGTCTTTATGTGCACAGCTATGAAACAACTTTCAGACATCTCAGAATCATGTGGGAAGTTAACCTATGGTGTTTCCATTAGGTTTGCAGTAAGTACTTTGGTGTAAAATTGAAATGCTTACTATTTGTATTGTCGAAGCATTGCATGCACTGAGATAACAACTTTTTTGTGTTGATGTGTACAGCCATGAAACAACTTTCAAACTACTCATAATCATGTGGGAAGTTAACCTAAGGTGTTTCCATTAGTTTGCAGTAAGTACTTTGGTGTAAAATTGAGATGTATACTACCTTAAAGTCAGAGCATAGTAGTACTGAGAAATTAACTTTTTTGTCTTGATGAACTGAGGCATGAAACAACTTTAAACCTGGTCATACTCATCTGGGAAGTCAACCAAATCTGTTTGCATTAGGTTTGCAGTCAGGACTTTTGAGTACAATTGAAATGTATACTACTTTTATGTCAAAGCATTCTATTCACTGTGAAATCAACTTTTTTGTCTTTATGTGCACAGGTATGAAACAACTTTCAGACATCTCAGAATCATGTGGGAAGTTAAATTAAAGTGTTTCCATTAGGTTTGCAGTAAGTGCTTTGGAGTAATATTGAAATGTATACTATTTGTATTGTTTAAGCACTGCATGCACTGAGATAACAACTTTTTTGTGTTGATGTGTACAGCCATGAAACAACTTTCAAACTACTCATAATCATGTGGAAAGTTAACCTAAAGTGTTTCCATTAGGTTTGCAGTAAGTGTTTTGGTGTAAAATTGAATTGTATACTACTTTTATGTCAAAGCATTCTATTCACTGTGAAATCAACTTTTTTGTCTTTATGTGCACAGCTATGAAACAACTTTCAGACATCTCAGAGTCATGTGGGAAGTTAAACTATGGTGTTTCCATTAGGTTTGCAGTAAGTGCTTTGGTGTAAAATTGAAATGTATACTATTTGAATTGTCTAAGCATTGCATGCACTGAGATAACAACTTTTTTGTGTTGATGTGTACAGCTATGAAACAACTTTCAAACTACACATAATCATGTGGAAAGTTGACCTAAGGTGTTTCCATTAGGTTTGCAGTAAGTGCTTGGTGTAAAATTGAAATGTATACTATTGGTATTGTAAAAGCATTGCATGCACTGAGAAAACAACTTTTTTGTCTTGATGTGCACAGGTATGAAACAACTTTCAGACATCTCAGAATCATATGGGAAGTTAATCTAAGTTGTTTCCATTAGGTTTGCAGTAAGTACTTTGGTGTAAAATTGAAATGTATACTATTTGTATTGTCTAAGCATTACATGCACTGAGATAACAACTTTTTTGTGTTGATGTGTACAGCCATGAATCAACTTTCAAACTACTCATAATCATGTGGGAAGTTAACCTAAGGTGTTTCCATTACTTTGCAGTAAGTACTTTGGTGTAAAATTGAGATGTATACTACCTTAATGTCAGAGCATAGTAGTACTGAGAAAGTAACTTTTTTGTCTTGATGAACTCAGGCATGAAAAACTTTTAACCTAGTCATACTCATCTGGGAAGTTAACCAAATCTGTTTGCATTAGGTTTGCAGTCAGGACTTTTGAGTACAATTGAAATGTATACTACTTTTATGTCAAATCATTCTACTCACTGTGAAATCAACTTTTTTGTCTTTATGTGCACAGGTATGAAACAACTTTCAGACATCTCAGAATCATGTGGGAAGTTAACTTAAAGTGTTTCCATTAGGTTTGCAGTAAGTGCTTTGGAGTAAAATTGAAATGTATACTATTTGTATTGTTTAAGCACTGCATGCACTGAGATAACAACTTTTTTGTGTTGATGTGTACAGCCATGAAACAACTTTCAAACTACTCATAATCATGTGGAAAGTTAACCTAAAGTGTTTCCATTAGGTTTGCAGTAAGTGCTTTGGTGTAAAATTGAAATGTATACTACTTTTATGTCAAATCATTCTATTCACTGTGAAATCAACTTTTTTGTCTTTATGTGCACAGGTATGAAACAACTTTCAGACATCTCAGAATCATGTGGGAAGTTAACCTATGGTGTTTCCATTAGGTTTGCAGTAAGTACTTTGGTGTAAAATTGAAATGCATACTATTTGTATTGTCGAAGTATTGCATGCACTGAGATAACAACTTTTTTGTGTTGATGTGTACAGCCATGAATCAACTTTCAAACTACTCATAATCATGTCGGAAGTTAACCTAAGGTGTTTCCATTAGTTTGCAGTAAGTACTTTGGTGTAAAATTGAGATGTATACTACCTTAAAGTCAGAGCATAGTAGTACTGAGAAATTAACTTTTTTGTCTTGATGAACTGAGGCATGAAACAACTTTAAACCTAGTCATACTCATCTGGGAAGTTAACCAAATCTGTTTGCATTAGGTTTGCAGTCAGGACTTTTGAGTACAATTGAAATGTATACTACTTTTATGTCAAAGCATTCTATTCACTGTGAAATCAACTTTTTTGTCTTTATGTGCACAGGTATGAAACAACTTTCAGACATCTCAGAATCATGTGGGAAGTTAAATTAAAGTGTTTCCATTAGGTTTGCAGTAAGTGCTTTAGAGTAATATTGAAATGTATACTATTTGTATTGTTTAAGCACTGCATGCACTGAGATAACAACTTTTTTGTGTTGATGTGTACAGCCATGAAACAACTTTCAAACTACTCATAATCATGTGGAAAGTTAACCTAAAGTGTTTCCATTAGGTTTGCAGTAAGTGTTTTGGTGTAAAATTGAATTGTATACTACCTTTATGTCAAAGCATTCTATTCACTGTGAAATCAACTTTTTTGTCTTTATGTGCACAGCTATGAAACAACTTTCAGACATCTCAGAATAATGTGGGAAGTTAACCTATGGTGTTTCCATTAGGTTTGCAGTAAGTACTTTGGTGTAAAATTGAAATGCATACTATTTGTATTGTCGAAGCATTGCATGCACTGAGATAACAACTTTTTTGTGTTGATGTGTACAGCCATGAAACAACTTTCAAACTACTCATAATCATGTGGGAAGTTAACCTAAGGTGTTTCCATTAGTTTGCAGTAAGTACTTTGGTGTAAAATTGAGATGTATACTACCTTAAAGTCAGAGCATAGTAGTACTGAGAAATTAACTTTTTTGTCTTGATGAACTGAGGCATGAAACAACTTTAAACCTAGTCATACTCAACTGGGAAGTCAACCAAATCTGTTTGCATTAGGTTTGCAGTCAGGACTTTTGAGTACAATTGAAATGTATACTACTTTTATGTCAAAGCATTCTATTCACTGTGAAATCAACTTTTTTGTCTTTATGTGCACAGCTATGAAACAACTTTCAGACATCTCAGAATCATGTGGGAAGTTAACCTAAGTTGTTTCCATTAGGTTTGCAGTAAGTGCTTTGGTGTAAAATTGAAATGTATACTATTTGAATTGTCTAAGCATTGCATGCACTGAGATAACAACTTTTTTGTGTTGATGTGTACAGCCATGAAACAACTTTCAAACTACTCATAATCATGTGGGAAGTTAACCTAAGGTGTTTCCATTAGTTTGCAGTAAGTACTTTGGTGTAAAATTGAGATGTATACTACCTTAATGTCAGAGCATAGTAGTACTGAGAAAGTAACTTTTTTGTCTTGATGAACTCAGGCATGGAAAACCTTAAACCTAGTCATACTCATCTGGGAAGTTAACCAAATCTGTTTGCATTAAGTTTGCAGTCAGGACTTTTGAGTACAATTGAAATGTATACTACTTTTATGTCAAATCATTCTACTCACTGTGAAATCAACTTTTTTGTCTTTATGTGCACAGGTATGAAACAACTTTCAGACATCTCAGAATCATGTGGGAAGTTAACTTAAAATGTTTCCATTAGGTTTGCAGTAAGTGCTTTGGAGTAAAATTGAAATGTATACTATTTGTATTGTTTAAGCATTGCATGCACTGAGATAACAACTTTTTTGTGTTGATGTGTACAGCCATGAAACAACTTTCAAACTACTCATAATCATGTGGGAAGTTAACCTAAGGTGTTTCCATTAGTTTGCAGTAAGTACTTTGGTGTAAAATTGAGATGTATACTACCTTAAATTCAGAGCATAGTAGTACTGAGAAATTAACTTTTTTGTCTTGATGAACTGAGGCATGAAACAACTTTAAACCTAGTCATACTCATCTGGGAAGTCAACCAAATCTGTTTGCATTAGGTTTGCAGTCAGGACTTTTGAGTACAATTGAATTGTATACTACTTTTATGTCAAAGCATTCTATTCACTGTGAAATCAACTTTTTTGTCTTTATGTGCACAGCTATGAAACAACTTTCAGACATCTCAGAATCATGTGGGAAGTTAACCTATGGTGTTTCCATTAGGTTTGCAGTAAGTACTTTGGTGTAAAATTGAAATGCATACTATTTGTATTGTCGAAGCATTGCATGCACTGAGATAACAACTTTTTTGTGTTGATGTGTACAGCCATGAAACAACTTTCAAACTACTCATAATCATGTGGAAAGTTAACCTAAGGTGTTTCCATTAGGTTTGCAGTAAGTGCTTTGGTGTAAAATTGAAATGTATACTACTTTTATGTTAAAGCATTCTATTCACTGGGAAATCAACTTTTTTGTCTTTATGTGCACAGCTATGAAACAACTTTCAGACATCTCAGAATCATGTGGGAAGTTAACCTAAGTTGTTTCCATTAGGTTTGCAGTAAGTGCTTTGGTGTAAAATTGAAATGTATACTATTTGAATTGTCTAAGCATTGCATGCACTGAGATATCAACTTTTTTGTGTTGATTTGTACAGCCATGAAACAACTTTCAAACTACTCAGAATCATGTGGAAAGTTGACCTAAGGTGTTTCCATTAGGTTTGCAGTAAGTGCTTTGGTGTAAAATTGAAATGTATACTATTTGTATTGTAAAAGCATTGCATGCACTGAGAAAACAACTTTTTTGTCTTGATGTGCACAGGTATGAAACAACTTTCAGACATCTCAGAATCATATGGGAAGTTAATCTAAGTTGTTTCCATTAGGTTTGCAGTAAGTACTTTGGTGTAAAATTGAAATGTATACTATTTGTATTGTCTAAGCATTACATGCACTGAGATAACAACTTTTTTGTGTTGATGTGTACAGCCATGAATCAACTTTCAAACTACTCATAATCATGTGGGAAGTTAACCTAAGGTGTTTCCATTAGTTTGCAGTAAGTACTTTGGTGTAAAATTGAGATGTATACTACCTTAATGTCGAGCATAGTAGTACTGAGAAAGTAACTTTTTTGTCTTGATGAACTGAGGCATGAAAAACTTTAAACTTAGTCATACTCATCTGGGAAGTTAACCAAATCTGTTTGCATTAGGTTTGCAGTCAGGACTTTTGAGTACAATTGAAATGTATACTACTTTTATGTCAAATCATTCTACTCACTGTGAAATCAACTTTTTTGTCTTTATGTGCACAGGTATGAAACAACTTTCAGACATCTCAGAATCATGTGGGAAGTTAACTTAAAGTGTTTCCATTAGGTTTGCAGTAAGTGCTTTGGAGTAAAATTGAAATGTATACTATTTGTATTGTTTAACCACTGCATGCACTGAGATAACAACTTTTTTGTGTTGATGTGTACAGCCATGATACAACTTTCAAACTACTCATAATCATGTGGAAAGTTAACCTAAAGTGTTTCCATTAGGTTTGCAGTAAGTGCTTTGGTGTAAAATTGAAATGTATACTACTTTTATGTCAAAGCATTCTATTCACTGTGAAATCAACTTTTTTGTCTTTATGTGTAAGCTATGAAACAACTTTCAGACATCTCAGAATCATGTGAGAAGTTAACCTATGGTGTTTCCATTAGGTTTGCAGTAAGTGCTTTGGAGTAAAATTGAAATGTATACTATTTGTATTGTCTAAGCATTGCACGCACTGAGATAACAACTTTTTTGTGTTGATGTGTACAGCCATGAAACAACTTTCAAACTACTCATAATCATGTGGGAAGTTAACCTAAGGTGTTTCCATTAGTTTGCAGTAAGTAGTTTGGTGTAAAATTGAGATGTATACTACCTTAAATTCAGAGCATAGTAGTACTGAGAAATTAACTTTTTTGTCTTGATGAACTGAGGCATGAAACAACTTTAAACCTAGTCATACTCATCTGGGAAGTCAACCAAATCTGTTTGCATTAGGTTTGCAGTCAGGACTTTTGAGTACAATTGAAATGTATACTACTTTTATGTCAAAGCATTCTATTCACTGTGAAATCAACTTTTTTGCCTTTATGTGCACAGCTATGAAACAACTTTCAGACATCTCAGAATCATGTGGGAAGTTATCCTAAGTTGTTTCCATTAGGTTTGCAGTAAGTGCTTTGGTGTAAAATTGAAATGTATACTATTTGTATTGTCTAAGCATTGCATGCACTGAGATAACAACTTTTTTGTGTTGATGTGTACAGCCATGAAACAACTTTCAAACTACTCATAATCATGTGGAAAGTTGAGCTAAGGTGTTTCCATTAGGTTTGAAGTAAGTGCTTTGGTGTAAAATTGAAATGTATACTATTTGTATTGTAAAAGCATTGCATGCACTGAGAAAACAACTTTTTTGTCTTGATGTGCACAGGTATGAAACAACTTTCAGACATCTCAGAATCATATGGGAAGTTAATCTAAGTTGTTTCCATTAGGTTTGCAGTAAGTACTTTGGTGTAAAATTGAAATGCATACTATTTGTATTGTCTAAGCATTACATGCACTGAGATAACAACTTTTTGTGTTGATGTGTACAGCCATGAATCAACTTTCAAACTACTCATAATCATGTGGGAAGTTAACCTAAGGTGTTTCCATTAGTTTGCAGTAAGTACTTTGGTGTAAAATTGAGATGTATACTACCTTAAAGTCAGAGCATAGTGGTACTGAGAAATTAACTTTTTTGTCTTGATGAACTGAAGCATGAAACAACTTTAAACCTAGTCATACTCATCTGGGAAGTTAACCAAATCTGTTTGCATTAGGTTTGCAGTCAGGACTTTTGAGTACAATTGAAATGTATACTACTTTTATGTCAAATCATTCTACTCACTGTGAAATCAACTTTTTTGTCTTGATGTGCACAGGTATGAAACAACTTTCAGACATCTCAGAATCATGTGGGAAGTTAACCTATGGTGTTTCCATTAGGTTTGCAGTAAGTACTTTGGTGTAAAATTGAAATGCTTACTATTTGTATTGTCGAAGCATTGCATGCACTGAGATAACAACTTTTTTGTGTTGATGTGTACAGCCATGAAACAACTTTCAAACTACTCATAATCATGTGGAAAGTTAACCTAAAGTGTTTCCATTAGGTTTGCAGTAAGTGCTTTGGTGTAAAATTGAAATGTATACTACTTTTATGTCAAAGCATTCTATTCACTGTGAAGTCAACTTTTTTGTCTTTATGTGCACAGCTATGAAACAACTTTCAGACATCTCAGAATCATGTGGGAAGTTAACCTATGGTGTTTCATTAGGTTTGCAGTAAGTACTTTGGTGTAAAATTGAAATGCTTACTATTTGTATTGTCGAAGCATGCATGCACTGAGATAACAACTTTTTTGTGTTGATGTGTACAGCCATGAAACAACTTTCAAACTACTCATAATCATGTGGGAAGTTAACCTAAGGTGTTTCCATTAGTTTGCAGTAAGTACTTTGGTGTAAAATTGAGATGTATACTACCTTAAAGTCAGAGCATAGTAGTACTGAGAAATTAACTTTTTTGTCTTGATGAACTGAGGCATGAAACAACTTTAAACCTAGTCATTCTCATCTGGGAAGTCAACCAAATCTGTTTGCATTAGGTTTGCAGTCAGGACTTTTGAGTACAATTGAAATGTATACTACTTTTATGTCAAAGCATTCTATTCACTGTGAAATCAACTTTTTTGTCTTTATGTGCACAGGTATGAAACAACTTTCAGACATCTCAGAATCATGTGGGAAGTTAAATTAAAGTGTTTCCATTAGGTTTGCAGTAAGTGCTTTGGAGTAATATTGAAATGTATACTATTTGTATTGTTTAAGCACTGCATGCACTGAGATAACAACTTTTTTGTGTTGATGTGTACAGCCATGAAACAACTTTCAAACTACTCATAATCATGTGGAAAGTTAACCTAAAGTGTTTCCATTAGGTTTGCAGTAAGTGTTTTGGTGTAAAATTGAATTGTATACTACTTTTATGTCAAAGCATTCTATTCACTGTGAAATCAACTTTTTTGTCTTTATGTGCACAGCTATGAAACAACTTTCAGACATCTCAGAATCATGTGGGAAGTTAACCTAAGTTGTTTCCATTAGGTTTGCAGTAAGTGCTTTGGTGTAAAATTGAGATGTATACTACCTTAAAGTCAGAGCATAGTAGTACTGAGAAATTAACTTTTTTGTCTTGATGAACTGAGGCATGAAACAACTTTAAACCTAATCATACTCATCTGGGAAGTCAACCAAATCTGTTTGCATTAGGTTTGCAGTCAGGACTTTTGAGGTACAATTGAAATGTATACTACTTTTATGTCAAAGCATTCTATTCACTGTGAAATCAACTTTTTTGTCTTTATGTGCACAGCTATGAAACAACTTTCAGACATCTCAGAATCATGTGGGAAGTTAACCTAAGTTGTTTCCATTAGGTTTGCAGTAAGTGCTTTGGTGTAAAATTGAAATGTATACTATTTGAATTGTCTAAGCATTGCATGCACTGAGATAACAACTTTTTTGTGTTGATGTGTACAGCTATGAAACAACTTTCAAACTACACATAATCATGTGGAAAGTTGACCTAAGGTGTTTCCATTAGGTTGCAGTAAGTGCTTGGTGTAAAATTGAAATGGTATACTATTGTATTGTAAAAGCATTGCATGCACTGAGAAAACAACTTTTTTGTCTTGATGAGCACAGGTATGAAACAACTTTCAGACATCTCAGAATCATATGGGAAGTTAATCTAAGTTGTTTCCATTAGGTTTGCAGTAAGTACTTTGGTGTAAAATTGAAATGTATACTATTTGTATTGTCTAAGCATTACATGCACTGAGATAACAACTTTTTTGTGTTGATGTGTACAGCCATGAATCAACTTTCAAACTACTCATAATCATGTGGGAAGTTAACCTAAGGTGTTTCCATTACTTTGCAGTAAGTACTTTGGTGTATAATTGAGATGTATACTACCTTAATGTCAGAGCATAGTAGTACTGAGAAAGTAACTTTTTTGTCTTGATGAACTCAGGCATGAAAAACTTTTAACCTAGTCATACTCATCTGGGAAGTTAACCAAATCTGTTTGCATTAGGTTTGCAGTCAGGACTTTTGAGTACAATTGAAATGTATACTACTTTTATGTCAAATCATTCTACTCACTGTGAAATCAACTTTTTTGTCTTTATGTGCACAGGTATGAAACAACTTTCAGACATCTCAGAATCAGGTGGGAAGTTAACTTAAAGTGTTTCCATTAGGTTTGCAGTAAATGCTTTGGAGTAAAATTGAAATGTATACTATTTGTATTGTTTAAGCACTGCATGCACTGAGATAACAACTTTTTTTGTGTTGATGTGTACAGCCATGAAACAACTTTCAAACTACTCAGAATCATGTGGAAAGTTGACCTAAGGTGTTTCCATTAGGTTTGCAGTAAGTGCTTTGGTGTAAAATTGAAATGTATACTATTTGTATTGTAAAAGCATTGCATGCACTGAGAAAACAACTTTTTTGTCTTGATGTGCACAGGTATGAAACAACTTTCAGACATCTCAGAATCATATGGGAAAGTTATTCTAAGTTGTTTCCATTAGGTTTGCAGTAAGTACTTTGGTGTTAAAATTGAAATGTATACTATTTGTATTGTCTAAGCATTACATGCACTGAGATAACAAATTTTTTGTGTTGATGTGTACAGCCATGAATCACCTTTCAAACTACTCATAATCATGTGGGAAGTTAACCTAAGGTGTTTCCATTAGTTTGCAGTAAGTACTTTGGTGTAAAATTGAGATGTATACTACCTTAATGTCGAGCATAGTAGTACTGACTGAGAAAGTAACTTTTTTGTCTTGATGAACTGAGGCATGAAAAACTTTAAACTTAGTCATACTCATCTGGGAAGTTAACCAAATCTGTTTGCATTAGGTTTGCAGTCAGGACCTTTTGAGTACAATTGAAATGTATACTACTTTTATGTCAAATCATTCTACTCACTGTGAAATCAACTTTTTTGTCTTTATGTGCACAGGTATGAAACAACTTTCAGACATCTCAGAATCATGTGGGAAGTTAACTTAAAGTGTTTCCATTAGGTTTGCAGTAAGTGCTTTGGAGTAAAATTGAAATGTATACTATTTGTAGTGTTTAAGCACTGCATGCACTGAGATAACAACTTTTTTGTGTTGATGTGTACAGCCATGATACAACTTTCAAACTACTCATAATCATGTGGAAAGTTAACCTAAAGTGTTTCCATTAGGTTTGCAGTAAGTGCTTTGGGGTAAAATTGAAATGTATATTACTTTTATGTCAAAGCATTCTATTCACTGTGAAATCAACTTTTTTGTCTTTATGTGCACAGCTATGAAACAACTTTCAGACATCTCAGAATCATGTGAGAAGTTAACCTATGGTGTTTCCATTAGGTTTGCAGTAAGTGCTTTGGAGTAAAATTGAAATGTATACTATTTGTATTGTCTAAGCATTGCATGCACTGAGATAACAACTTTTTTGTGTTGATGTGTACAGCCATGAAACAACTTTCAAACTACTCATAATCATGTGGGAAGTTAACCTAAGGTGTTTCCATTAGTTTGCAGTAAGTACTTTGGTGTAAAATTGAGATGTATACTACCTTAATTCAGAGCATAGTAGTACTGAGAAATTAACTTTTTTGTCTTGATGAACTGAGGCATGAAACAACTTTAAACCTAGTCATACTCATCTGGGAAGTCAACCAAATCTGTTTGCATTAGGTTTGCAGTCAGGACTTTTGAGTACAATTGAAATGTATACTACTTTTATGTCAAAGCATTCTATTCACTGTGAAATCAACTTTTTTGCCTTTATGTGCACAGCTATGAAACAACTTTCAGACATCTCAGAATCATGTGGGAAGTTATCCTAAGTTGTTTCCATTAGGTTTGCAGTAAGTGCTTTGGTGTAAAATTGAAATGTATACTATTTGTATTGTCTAAGCATTGCATGCACTGAGATAACAACTTTTTTGTGTTGATGTGTACAGCCATGAAACAACTTTCAAACTACTCATAATCATGTGGAAAGTTGAGCTAAGGTGTTTCCATTAGGTTTGAAGTAAGTGCTTTGGTGGTAAAATTGAAATGTATACTATTTGTATTGTAAAAGCATT
>NW_027276645.1:0-36820 GCF_030028105.1 Mobula birostris | reverse complement strand
TCCGCTGAGTGTGTGTTCGTGTCCTTCTGCTGAGTGTGTGTGTTCCTGTCCTTCTGCTGAGTGTGTGTTCGTGTCCTTCTGCTGAGTGTGTGATCATGACCTTCTGCTGAGTGTGTGTTCGTGTCCTTCTGCTTAGTGTGTGATCATGTCCTGCTGAGTGTGTGTTCGTGTCCTTCTGCTGAGTGTGTGTTTGTGTCCTTCTGCTGAGTGTGTGATCACGTCCTTCATCTGAGTGTGTGTTCGTGTCCCTCTGCTGAGTGTGTGTTCCTTTCCTTCTGCTGAGTGCGTGTTCATGTCCTTCTGCTGAGTGTGTGTTCATGTCCTTCTGCTGAGTGTGTGTTCATGCCCTTCTGCTGAGTGTACGATCGTGTCCTTCTGCTGAGTGTGTGTTCATGTCCTTCTGCTGAGTGGGTGCTCATGCCCTTCTGCTGAGTGTGTGTTCGTGTCCTTCTGCTCAGTGTGTGTTCACGCCCTTCTGCTGAGTGTGTGATCATGTCCTTCTGCTGAGTGTGTGATCATGTCCTTCTGCTGACTGTGTGTTCGTCTCCTTCTGCTGAGTGTGTGATCATGACCTTCTGTTGAGTGTGTGATCGTGTCCTTCTGCTGAGTGTGTGTTCGTGTCCTTCTGCTGAGTGTGTGTTCGTGTCCTTCTACTGAGTGTGTGTTCATGTCCTTCTGCTGAGTGTCTCTTCATGTCCTTCTGCTGAGTGTGTGTTCATGTCCTCTGCTGAGTGTGTGATCGTGTCCTTCTGCTGAGTGTGTGTTCATGTCCTTCTGCTGAATGTGTGTGTTCGTGTCCTTCTGCTGAGTGTGTGTTCACACCTTTCTGCTGAGTGTGCGATCATGTCCTTCTGCTGAGTGTGTGGACATGTCCTTCTGCTGAGTGTGTGTTCATGTCCTTCTGCTGAGTGTGTGTTCATCTCCTCTGCTGAGTGTGTGATCATGTCCTTCTGCTGAGTGTGTGTTTGTGTCCTTCTGCTGAGTTAGTGTTTGTGTACTTCTGCAGATTTTGTGATGGTGTCCTTCTGCTAAGTGTGCAATCATGTCCTTTTGCTGAATCTGCAATCGTGTCCTTCTGCTGAGTGTGTGTTCATGTCCTTCTGCTGAGTTTGTGTTCATGTCCTGCTGAGTGTGTGTTCGTGTCCTTCTGCTGAGTGTGTGTTCGTGTCCTTCTGCAGAGTGTGTGTTCATGTCCTTCTGCAGAGTGTGTGTTCGTCTCCTTCTGCTGAGTGTGTGATCATGACCTTCTGTTGAGTGTGTGATGGTGTCCTTCTGCTGAGTGTGTGTTCGTGTCCTTCTGCTGAGTGTGTGTTCGTGCCCTTCTGCTGAGTGTGTGTTCATGTCCTTCTGCTGAGTGTCTCTTCACGTCCTTCTGCTGAGTGTGTGTTCATGTCCTCTGCTGAGTGTGTGATCGTGTCCTTCTGCTGAGTGTGTGTTCATGTCCTTCTGCTGAATGTGTGTGTTCGTGTCCTTCTGCTGAGTGTGTGTTCACACCTTTCTGCTGAGTGTGCGATCATGTCCTTCTGCTGAGTGTGTGGACATGTCCTTCTGCTGAGTGTGTGTTCATGTCCTTCTGCTGAGTGTGTGTTCATCTCCTCTGCTGAGTGTGTGATCATGTCCTTCTGCTGAGTGTGTGTTTGTGTCCTTCTGCTGAGTTAGTGTTCGTGTCCTTCTGCAGATTTTGTGATGGTGTCCTTCTGCTAAGTGTGCAATCATGTCCTTTTGCTGAATCTGCAATCGTGTCCTTCTGCTGAGTGTGTGTTCATGTCCTGCTGAGTGTGTGTTCGTGTCCTTCTGCTGAGTGTGTGTTTGTGTCCGACTGCTGAGTGTGTGTTCGCGTCCTTCTGCTGAGTGTGTGTTCGTGTCCTGCTGCTGAGTGTGTGTTCACGTCTTTCTGCTGAGTGTGTGATCATGTCCTTCTGCAGAGTGTGTGTTCATGTCCTTCTGCTGAGTGTGTGTTCATGTGCTTCTGCTGAGTTTGTGCTCATGTCCTGATGAGTGTGTGTTCGTGTCCTTCTGCTCAGTGTGTGTTTGTGTCCGACTGCTGAGTGTGTGTTCACGTCCTTCTGCTGAGTGTCTGATCGTGTCCTTCTGCTGAGTGTGTGTTCATGTCCTTCTGCTGAGCGTGTGTGTTCCTGTCCTTCTGCTGACTGTGTGTTCATGTCCTTCTGCTGAGTGTGTGACAATGGCCTTCTGCTGAGTGTGAGATCGTGTCCTTCTGCTGAGTATGTGATCAGGTCCTTCTGCTGAGTCTGTGTTCGTGTCCTTCTGCTGAGTGTGTGTTCACACCTTTCTGCTGATTGTGCGATCATGTCCTTCTGCTGAGTGTGTGATCATGTCCTTCTGCTGAATGTGTGATCATGTCCTTCTGCTGAGTGTGTGCTCGTGTCCTTCTGCTGAGGGTGTGATCATGTCCTTCTGCTGAGTGTGTGTTCATGTCCTTCTACTGAGTTTGTGTTCATGCCCTCTGCTGAGTGTGTGATCATTATCTTCTGCTGAGTGTGTGTTCGTATCCTTCTGCTGAGTGTGTGGTCGTGCCCTTCTGCTGAGTGTGTGTTTGTGTCCTTCTGCTGAGTGTGTGTTTGTGTCCTTCTGCTGAGTGTGTGCTCGTGTCCTTCCGCTGAGTGTGTGTTCGTGTCCTTCTGCTGAGTGTGTGTGTTCCTGTCCTTCTGCTGAGTGTGTGTTCGTGTCCTTCTGCTGAGTGTGTGATCATGACCTTCTGCTGAGTGTGTGTTCGTGTCCTTCTGCTTAGTGTGTGATCATGTCCTGCTGAGTGTGTGTTCGTGTCCTTCTGCTGAGTGTGTGTTTGTGTCCTTCTGCTGAGTGTGTGATCACGTCCTTCATCTGAGTGTGTGTTCATGTCGTTCTGCTGAGTGTGTGTTCGTGTCCCTCTGCTGAGTGTGTGTTCCTTTCCTTCTGCTGAGTGCGTGTTCATGTCCTTCTGCTGAGTGTGTGTTCATGTCCTTCTGCTGAGTGTGTGTTCATGCCCTTCTGCTGAGTGTATGATCGTGTCCTTCTGCTGAGTGTGTGTTCATGTCCTTCTGCTGAGTGGGTGCTCATGCCCTTCTGCTGAGTGTGTGTTCGTGTCCTTCTGCTCAGTGTGTGTTCACGCCCTTCTGCTGAGTGTGTGATCATGTCCTTCTGCTGAGTGTGTGATCATGTCCTTCTGCTGACTGTGTGTTCCTCTCCTTCTGCTGAGTGTGTGATCATGACCTTCTGTTGAGTGTGTGATCGTGTCCTTCTGCTGAGTGTGTGTTCGTGTCCTTCTGCTGAGTGTGTGTTCGTGTCCTTCTGCTGAGTGTGTGTTCATGTCCTTCTGCTGAGTGTCTCTTCATGTCCTTCTGCTGAGTGTGTGTTCATGTCCTCTGCTGAGTGTGTGATCGTGTCCTTCTGCTGAGTGTGTGTTCATGTCCTTCTGCTGAATGTGTGTGTTCGTGTCCTTCTGCTGAGTGTGTGTTCACACCTTTCTGCTGAGTGTGCGATCATGTCCTTCTGCTGAGTGTGTGGACATGTCCTTCTGCTGAGTGTGTGTTCATGTCCTTCTGCTGAGTGTGTGTTCATCTCCTCTGCTGAGTGTGTGATCATGTCCTTCTGCTGAGTGTGTGTTTGTGTCCTTCTGCTGAGTTAGTGTTCGTGTCCTTCTGCAGATTTTGTGATGGTGTCCTTCTGCTAAGTGTGCAATCATGTCCTTTTGCTGAATCTGCAATCGTGTCCTTCTGCTGAGTGTGTGTTCATGTCCTTCTGCTGAGTTTGTGTTCATGTCCTGCTGAGTGTGTGTTCGTGTCCTTCTGCTGAGTGTGTGTTTGTGTCCGACTGCTGAGTGTGTGTTCGCGTCCTTCTGCTGAGTGTGTGTTCGTGTCCTGCTGCTGAGTGTGTGTTCACGCCTTTCTGCTGAGTGTGTGATCATGTCCTTCTGCAGAGTGTGTGTTCATGTCCTTCTGCTGAGTGTGTGTTCATGTCCCCTGCTGATAGTGTGATCATTTCCTTCTGCTGAGTGTGTGTTCATGTCCTTCTGCAGAGTGTGTGATCGTGTCCTTCTGCTGAGTGTGTGTTCATGTCCTCTGCTGAGTGTGTGATCATGACATTCTGCTGAGTGTGTGTCCGTGTCCTTCTGCTGAGTGTGTTTTCGTGTCCTTGTGCTGAGTGTGTGTCTGTGTCCTTCTGCTGAGTGTGTGATCATGACCTTCTGCTTAGTGTGTGATCGTGTCCTTCTGCTGAGTGTGTTTTCGTGTCCTTCTGCTGAGTGTGTGTTTGTGTCCTTCTGCTGAGTGTGTGATCATGACCTTCTGCTGAGTGTGTGATCATGTCCTTCTGCTGAGTGTGAGATCATGTCCTTCTGCTGAGTTTGTGTTCATGTCCTTCTGCTGAGTGTGTGTTCGTGTCCTTCTGCTGAGTGTGTGTTCACGCCCTTCTGCTGAGTGTGTGATCATGTCCTTCTGCTGAGTGTGTGATCATGTCCTTCTGCTGACTGTGTGTTCGTCTCCTTCTGCTGAGTGTGTGATCATGACCTTCTGTTGAGTGTGTGATCGTGTCCTTCTGCTGAGTGTGTGTTCGTGTCCTTCTGCTGAGTGTGTGTTCATGTCCTTCTGCTGAGTATCTCTTCATGTCCTTCTGCTGAGTGTGTGTTCATGTCCTCTGCTGAGTGTGTGATCGTGTCCTTCTGCTGAGTGTGTGTTCATGTCCTTCTGCTGAATGTGTGTGTTCGTGTCCTTCTGCGGAGTGTGTGTTCACACCTTTCAGCTGAGTGTGCGATCATGTCCTTCTGCTGAGTGTGTGGACATGTCCTTCTGCTGAGTGTGTGTTCATGTCCTTCTGCTGAGTGTGTGTTCATCTCCTCTGCTGAGTGTGTGATCATGTCCTTCTGCTGAGTGTGTGTTTGTGTCCTTCTGCTGAGTTAGTGTTCGTGTCCTTCTGCAGATTTTGTGATGGTGTCCTTCTGCTAAGTGTGCAATCATGTCCTTTTGCTGAATCTGCAATCGTGTCCTTCTGCTGAGTGTGTGTTCATGTCCTTCTGCTGAGTTTGTGTTCATGTCCTGCTGAGTGTGTGTTCGTGTCCTTCTGCTGAGTGTGTGTTTGTGTCCGACTGCTGAGTGTGTGTTCGCGTCCTTCTGCTGAGTGTGTGTTCGTGTCCTGCTGCTGAGTGTGTGTTCACGTCTTTCTGCTGAGTGTGTGATCATGTCCTTCTGCAGAGTGTGTGTTCATGTCCTTCTGCAGAGTGTGTGTTCGTCTCCTTCTGCTGAGTGTGTGATCATGACCTTCTGTTGAGTGTGTGATGGTGTCCTTCTGCTGAGTGTGTGTTCGTGTCCTTCTGCTGAGTGTGTGTTCGTGCCCTTCTGCTCAGTGTGTGCTCATGTCCTTCTGCTGAGTGTCTCTTCATGTCCTTCTGCTGAGTGTGTGTTCATGTCCTCTGCTGAGTGTGTGATCGTGTCCTTCTGCTGAGTGTGTGTTCATGTCCTTCTGCTGAATGTGTGTGTTCGTGTCCTTCTGCTGAGTGTGTGTTCACACCTTTCTGCTGAGTGTGCGATCATGTCCTTCTGCTGAGTGTGTGGACATGTCCTTCTGCTGAGTGTGTGTTCATGTCCTTCTGCTGAGTGTGTGTTCATCTCCTCTGCTGAGTGTGTGATCATGTCCTTCTGCTGAGTGTGTGTTTGTGTCCTTCTGCTGAGTTAGTGTTCGTGTCCTTCTGCAGATTTTGTGATGGTGTCCTTCTGCTAAGTGTGCAATCATGTCCTTTTGCTGAATCTGCAATCGTGTCCTTCTGCTGAGTGTGTGTTCATGTCCTTCTGCTGAGTTTGTGTTCATGTCCTGCTGAGTGTGTGTTCGTGTCCTTCTGCTGAGTGTGTGTTTGTGTCTGACTGCTGAGTGTGTGTTCGCGTCCTTCTGCTGAGTGTGTGTTCGTGTCCTGCTGCTGAGTGTGTGTTCACGTCTTTCTGCTGAGTGTGTGATCATGTCCTTCTGCAGAGTGTGTGTTCATGTCCTTCTGATGAGTGTGTGTTCATGTGCTTCTGCTGAGTTTGTGCTCATGTCCTGATGAGTGTGTGTTCGTGTCCTTCTGCTCAGTGTGTGTTTGTGTCCGACTGCTGAGTGTGTGTTCACGTCCTTCTGCTGAGTGTCTGATCGTGTCCTTCTGCTGAGTGTGTGTTCATGTCCTTCTGCTGAGCGTGTGTGTTCCTGTCCTTCTGCTGACTGTGTGTTCATGTCCTTCTGCTGAGTGTGTGATAATGGCCTTCTGCTGAGTGTGAGATCGTGTCCTTCTGCTGAGTATGTGATCAGGTCCTTCTGCTGAGTCTGTGTTCGTGTCCTTCTGCTGAGTGTGTGTTCACACCTTTCTGCTGATTGTGCGATCATGTCCTTCTGCTGAGTGTGTGATCATGTCCTTCTGCTGAATGTGTGATCATGTCCTTCTGCTGAGTGTGTGCTCGTGTCCTTCTGCTGAGGGTGTGATCATGTCCTTCTGCTGAGTGTGTGTTCATGTCCTTCTACTGAGTTTGTGTTCATGCCCTCTGCTGAGTGTGTGATCATTATCTTCTGCTGAGTGTGTGTTCGTATCCTTCTGCTGAGTGTGTGGTCGTGCCCTTCTGCTGAGTGTGTGTTTGTGTCCTTCTGCTGAGTGTGTGTTTGTGTCCTTCTGCTGAGTGTGTGCTCGTGTCCTTCCGCTGAGTGTGTGTTCGTGTCCTTCTGCTGAGTGTGTGTGTTCCTGTCCTTCTGCTGAGTGTGTGTTCGTGTCCTTCTGCTGAGTGTGTGATCATGACCTTCTGCTGAGTGTGTGTTCGTGTCCTTCTGCTTAGTGTGTGATCATGTCCTGCTGAGTGTGTGTTCGTGTCCTTCTGCTGAGTGTGTGTTTGTGTCCTTCTGCTGAGTGTGTGATCACGTCCTTCATCTGAGTGTGTGTTCATGTCGTTCTGCTGAGTGTGTGTTCGTGTCCCTCTGCTGAGTGTGTGTTCCTTTCCTTCTGCTGAGTGCGTGTTCATGTCCTTCTGCTGAGTGTGTGTTCATGTCCTTCTGCTGAGTGTGTGTTCATGCCCTTCTGCTGAGTGTATGATCGTGTCCTTCTGCTGAGTGTGTGTTCATGTCCTTCTGCTGAGTGGGTGCTCATGCCCTTCTGCTGAGTGTGTGTTCGTGTCCTTCTGCTCAGTGTGTGTTCACGCCCTTCTGCTGAGTGTGTGATCATGTCCTTCTGCTGAGTGTGTGATCATGTCCTTCTGCTGACTGTGTGTTCCTCTCCTTCTGCTGAGTGTGTGATCATGACCTTCTGTTGAGTGTGTGATCGTGTCCTTCTGCTGAGTGTGTGTTCGTGTCCTTCTGCTGAGTGTGTGTTCGTGTCCTTCTGCTGAGTGTGTGTTCATGTCCTTCTGCTGAGTGTCTCTTCATGTCCTTCTGCTGAGTGTGTGTTCATGTCCTCTGCTGAGTGTGTGATCGTGTCCTTCTGCTGAGTGTGTGTTCATGTCCTTCTGCTGAATGTGTGTGTTCGTGTCCTTCTGCTGAGTGTGTGTTCACACCTTTCTGCTGAGTGTGCGATCATGTCCTTCTGCTGAGTGTGTGGACATGTCCTTCTGCTGAGTGTGTGTTCATGTCCTTCTGCTGAGTGTGTGTTCATCTCCTCTGCTGAGTGTGTGATCATGTCCTTCTGCTGAGTGTGTGTTTGTGTCCTTCTGCTGAGTTAGTGTTCGTGTCCTTCTGCAGATTTTGTGATGGTGTCCTTCTGCTAAGTGTGCAATCATGTCCTTTTGCTGAATCTGCAATCGTGTCCTTCTGCTGAGTGTGTGTTCATGTCCTTCTGCTGAGTTTGTGTTCATGTCCTGCTGAGTGTGTGTTCGTGTCCTTCTGCTGAGTGTGTGTTTGTGTCCGACTGCTGAGTGTGTGTTCGCGTCCTTCTGCTGAGTGTGTGTTCGTGTCCTGCTGCTGAGTGTGTGTTCACGCCTTTCTGCTGAGTGTGTGATCATGTCCTTCTGCAGAGTGTGTGTTCATGTCCTTCTGCTGAGTGTGTGTTCATGTCCCCTGCTGATAGCGTGATCATTTCCTTCAGCTGAGTGTGTGTTCATGTCCTTCTGCAGAGTGTGTGATCGTGTCCTTCTGCTGAGTGTGTGTTCATGTCCTCTGCTGAGTGTGTGATCATGACATTCTGCTGAGTGTGTGTCCGTGTCCTTCTGCTGAGTGTGTTTTCGTGTCCTTGTGCTGAGTGTGTGTTTGTGTCCTTCTGCTGAGTGTGTGATCATGACCTTCTGCTTAGTGTGTGATCGTGTCCTTCTGCTGAGTGTGTTTTCGTGTCCTTCTGCTGAGTGTGTGTTTGTGTCCTTCTGCTGAGTGTGTGATCATGACCTTCTGCTGAGTGTGTGATCATGTCCTTCTGCTGAGTGTGAGATCATGTCCTTCTGCTGAGTTTGTGTTCATGTCCTTCTGCTGAGTGTGTGTTCGTGTCCTTCTGCTGAGTGTGTGTGTTCGTGTCCTTCTGCTGAGTGTGTGATCGTGACCTTCTGCTGAGTGTGTGATTGTGTCCTTCTGCTGAGTGTGTGTTCATGTCCTTCTGCTTAGTGTGTGATCATCTCCTGCTGAGTGTGTGTTCGTGTCCTTCTGCTGAGTGAGTGTTTGTGTCCTTCAGCTGAGTGTGTGATCATGTCCTTCTGCTGAGTGTGTGATCATGTCCTTCTTCTGAGTGTGTGTTCGTCTCCTTCTGCAGTTTGTGATGGTGTCCTTCTGCTGAGTGTGCGATCGTGTCCTTCTGCTGAATCTGTGATCATGTCCTTCTGCTGAGTGTCTGTTCATCTCCTTCTGCTGAGTCTGTGTTCATGTCCTCTGCTGAGTGTGAGATCATGACCTTCTGCTGAGTGTGTGATCATGACCTTCTGCTGAGTGTCTGTTCATGTCCTTCTGCTGAGTGTGTGTTCATGTCCTTCTGCTGAGTGTGTGTTCGTCTCCTTCTGCAGAGTTTGTGATGGTGTCCTTCTGCTGAGTGTGCGATCGTGTCCTTCTGCTGAATCTGTGATCATGTCCTTCTGCTGAGTGTCTGCTCATGTCCTTCTGCTGAGTCTGTGTTCATGTCCTCTGCTGAGTGTGTGATCATGACCTTCTGCTGAGTGTGTGATCATGACCTTCTGCTGAGTGTCTGTTCATGTCCTTCTGCTGAGTGTGTGTTCGTGTCCTTCTGCTGAGTGTGTGTTCGTGTCCTTCTGCTGAGTGTCTGTTCGTGTCCTTCTGCTGTGTATGTGATCGTGTCCTTCTGCTGAGTGTGTAATCGTGTCTTTCTGCTGAGTGTGTGTTCATGTCCTTCTGCTGAGTTTGTGCTCATGTCCTGATGAGTGTGTTTTCGTGTCCTTCTGCTCAGTGTGTGTTTGTGTCCGACTGCTGAGTGTGTGTTCACGTCCTTCTGCTGAGTATCTGATCGTGTCCTTCTGCTGAGTGTGTGTTCATGTCCTTCTGCTGAGCGTGTGTGTTCCTGTCCTTCTGCTGACTGTGTGTTCATGTCCTTCTGCTGAGTGTGTGATAATGGCCTTCTGCTGAGTGTGAGATCGTGTCCTTCTGCTGAGTATGTGATCAGGTCCTTCTGCTGAGTCTGTGTTCATGCCCTCTGCTGAGTGTGTGATCATTATCTTCTGCTGAGTGTGTGTTCGTATCCTTCTGCTGAATCTGTGATCATGTCCTTCTGCTGAGTCTGTGTTCATGTCCTCTGCTCAGTGTGTGATCATGACCTTCTGCTGAGTGTGTGATAATTACCTTCTGCTGAGTGTCTGTTCATGTCCTTCTGCTGAGTGTGTGTTCATGTCCTTCTGCTGAGTGTGTGTTCGTCTCCTTCTGCAGAGTTTGTGATGGTGTCCTTCTGCTGAGTGTGCGATCGTGTCCTTCTGCTGAATCTGTGATCATGTCCTTCTGCTGAGTTTCTGTTCATGTCCTTCTGCTGAGTTTGTGTTCATGTCCTCTGCTGAGTGTGTGATCATGACCTTCTGCTGAGTGTGTGATCATGACCTTCTGCTGAGTGTCTGTTCATGTCCTTCTGCTGAGTGTGTGTTCGTGTCCTTCTGCTGAGTGTGTGTTCGTGTCCTTCTGCTGAGTGTCTGTTCATGTCCTTCTGCTCTGTCTGTGATCGTGTCCTCCTGCTGAGTGTGTAATCGTGTCTTTCTGCTGAGTGTGTGTTCATGTCCTTCTGCTGAGTTTGTGCTCATGTTCTGATGAGTGTGTGTTCGTGTCCTTCTGCTCAGTGTGTGTTTGTGTCCGACTGCTGAGTGTGTGTTCACGTCCTTCTGCTGAGTATCTGATCGTGTCCTTCTGCTGAGTGTGTGTTCATGTCCTTCTGCTGAGCGTGTGTGTTCCTGTCCTTCTGCTGACTGTGTGTTCATGTCCTTCTGCTGAGTGTGTGATAATGGCCTTCTGCTGAGTGTGAGATCGTGTCCTTCTGCTGAGTATGTGATCAGGTCCTTCTGCTGAGTCTGTGTTCGTGTCCTTCTGCTGAGTGTGTGTTCACACCTTTCTGCTGATTGTGCGATCATGTCCTTCTGCTGAGTGTGTGATCATGTCCTTCTGCTGAATGTGTGATCATGTCCTTCTGCTGAGTGTGTGCTCGTGTCCTTCTGCTGAGGGTGTGATCATGTCCTTCTGCTGAGTGTGTGTTCATGTCCTTCTACTGAGTTTGTGTTCATGCCCTCTGCTGAGTGTGTGATCATTATCTTCTGCTGAGTGTGTGTTCGTATCCTTCTGCTGAGTGTGTGGTCGTGCCCTTCTGCTGAGTGTGTGTTTGTGTCCTTCTGCTGAGTGTGTGTTTGTGTCCTTCTGCTGAGTGTGTGCTCGTGTCCTTCCGCTGAGTGTGTGTTCGTGTCCTTCTGCTGAGTGTGTGTGTTCCTGTCCTTCTGCTGAGTGTGTGTTCGTTTCCTTCTGCTGAGTGTGTGATCATGACCTTCTGCTGAGTGTGTGTTCGTGTCCTTCTGCTTAGTGTGTGATCATGTCCTGCTGAGTGTGTGTTCGTGTCCTTCTGCTGAGTGTGTGTTTGTGTCCTTCTGCTGAGTGTGTGATCACGTCCTTCATCTGAGTGTGTGTTCATGTCGTTCTGCTGAGTGTGTGTTCGTGTCCCTCTGCTGAGTGTGTGTTCCTTTCCTTCTGCTGAGTGCGTGTTCATGTCCTTCTGCTGAGTGTGTGTTCATGTCCTTCTGCTGAGTGTGTGTTCATGCCCTTCTGCTGAGTGTATGATCGTGTCCTTCTGCTGAGTGTGTGTTCATGTCCTTCTGCTGAGTGGGTGCTCATGCCCTTCTGCTGAGTGTGTGTTCGTGTCCTTCTGCTCAGTGTGTGTTCGTCTCCTTCTGCTGAGTGTGTGATCATGACCTTCTGTTGAGTGTGTGATCGTGTCCTTCTGCTGAGTGTGTGTTCGTGTCCTTCTGCTGAGTGTCTCTTCATGTCCTTCTGCTGAGTGTGTGTTCATGTCCTCTGCTGAGTGTGTGTGTTCCTGTCCTTCTGCTGAGTGTGTGTTCGTTTCCTTCTGCTGAGTGTGTGATCATGACCTTCTGCTGAGTGTGTGTTCGTGTCCTTCTGCTTAGTGTGTGATCATGTCCTGCTGAGTGTGTGTTCGTGTCCCTCTGCTGAGTGTGTGTTTGTGTCCTTCTGCTGAGTGTGTGATCACGTCCTTCATCTGAGTGTGTGTTCATGTCGTTCTGCTGAGTGTGTGTTCGTGTCCCTCTGCTGAGTGTGTGTTCCTTTCCTTCTGCTGAGTGCGTGTTCATGTCCTTCTGCTGAGTGTGTGTTCATGTCCTTCTGCTGAGTGTGTGTTCATGCCCTTCTGCTGAGTGTATGATCGTGTCCTTCTGCTGAGTGTGTGTTCATGTCCTTCTGCTGAGTGGGTGCTCATGCCCTTCTGCTGAGTGTGTGTTCGTGTCCTTCTGCTCAGTGTGTGTTCGTCTCCTTCTGCTGAGTGTGTGATCATGACCTTCTGTTGAGTGTGTGATCGTGTCCTTCTGCTGAGTGTGTGTTCGTGTCCTTCTGCTGAGTGTCTCTTCATGTCCTTCTGCTGAGTGTGTGTTCATGTCCTCTGCTGAGTGTGTGATCGTGTCCTTCTGCTGAGTGTGTGTTCATGTCCTTCTGCTGAATGTGTGTGTTCGTGTCCTTCTGCTGAGTGTGTGTTCACACCTTTCTGCTGAGTGTGCGATCATGTCCTTCTGCTGAGTGTGTGGACATGTCCTTCTGCTGAGTGTGTGTTCATGTCCTTCTGCTGAGTGTGTGTTCATCTCCTCTGCTGAGTGTGTGATCATGTCCTTCTGCTGAGTGTGTGTTTGTGTCCTTCTGCTGAGTTAGTGTTCGTGTCCTTCTGCAGATTTTGTGATGGTGTCCTTCTGCTAAGTGTGCAATCATGTCCTTTTGCTGAATCTGCAATCGTGTCCTTCTGCTGAGTGTGTGTTCATGTCCTTCTGCTGAGTTTGTGTTCATGTCCTGCTGAGTGTGTGTTCGTGTCCTTCTGCTGAGTGTGTGTTTGTGTCCGACTGCTGAGTGTGTGTTCGCGTCCTTCTGCTGAGTGTGTGTTCGTGTCCTGCTGCTGAGTGTGTGTTCACGCCTTTCTGCTGAGTGTGTGATCATGTCCTTCTGCAGAGTGTGTGTTCATGACCTTCTGCTGAGTGTGTGTTCATGTCCCCTGCTGAGGGTGTGATCATTTCCTTCTGCTGAGTGTGTGTTCATGTCCTTCTGCAGAGTGTGTGATCGTGTCCTTCTGCTGAGTGTGTGTTCATGTCCTCTGCTGAGTGTGTGATCATGACATTCTGCTGAGTGTGTGTCCGTGTCCTTCTGCTGAGTGTGTTTTCGTGTCCTTCTGCTGAGTGTGTGTTTGTGTCCTTCTGCTGAGTGTGTGATCATGACCTTCTGCTTAGTGTGTGATCGTGTCCTTCTGCTGAGTGTGTTTTCGTGTCCTTCTGCTGAGTGTGTGTTTGTGTCCTTCTGCTGAGTGTGTGATCATGACCTTCTGCTGAGTGTGTGATCATGTCCTTCTGCTGAGTGTGAGATCATGTCCTTCTGCTGAGTTTGTGTTCATGTCCTTCTACTGAGTGTGTGTTCATGTCCTCTGCTGAGTGTGTGATCATGACCTTCCGCTGAGTGTGTGTTCGTGTCCTTCTGCTGAGGGTGTGTTCGTGTCCTTCTGCTGAGTGTGTGTGTTCGTGTCCTTCTGCTGAGTGTGTGATCGTGACCTTCTGCTGAGTGTGTGTTTGTGTCCTTCTGCTGAGTGTGTGTTCATGTCCTTCTGCTTAGTGTGTGATCATCTCCTGCTGAGTGTCTGTTCGTGTCCTTCTGCTGAGTGAGTGTTTGTGTCCTTCAGCTGAGTGTGTGATCATGTCCTTCTGCTGAGTGTGTGATCATGTCCTTCTTCTGAGTGTGTGTTCGTCTCCTTCTGCAGAGTTTGTGATGGTGTCCTTCTGCTGAGTGTGCGATCGTGTCCTTCTGCTGAATCTGTGATCATGTCCTTCTGCTGAGTCTGTGTTCATGTCCTCTGCTGAGTGTGTGATCATGACCTTCTGCTGAGTGTGTGATAATTACCTTCTGCTGAGTGTCTGTTCATGTCCTTCTGCTGAGTGTGTGTTCATGTCCTTCTGCTGAGTGTGTGTTCGTCTCCTTCTGCAGAGTTTGTGATGGTGTCCTTCTGCTGAGTGTGTGATCGTGTCCTTCTGCTGAATCTGTGATCATGTCCTTCTCCTGAGTGTCTGTTCATGTCCTTCTGCTGAGTTCGTGTTCATGTCCTCTGCTGAGTGTATGATCATGACCTTCTGCTGAGTGTGTGATCATGTCCTTCTGCTGAGTGTGTGTTCGTGTCCTTCTGCTGAGTGTGTGTTCGTGTCCTTCTGCTGAGTGTCTGTTCATGTCCTTCTGCTCTGTCTGTGATCGTGTCCTCCTGCTGAGTGTGTAATCGTGTCTTTCTGCTGAGTGTGTGTTCATGTCCTTCTGCTGAGTTTGTGCTCATGTTCTGATGAGTGTGTGTTCGTGTCCTTCTGTTCAGTGTGTGTTTGTGTCCGACTGCTGAGTGTGTGTTCACGTCCTTCTGCTGAGTATCTGATCGTGTCCTTCTGCTGAGTGTGTGTTCATGTCCTTCTGCTGAGCGTGTGTGTTCCTGTCCTTCTGCTGACTGTGTGTTCATGTCCTTCTGCTGAGTGTGTGATAATGGCCTTCTGCTGAGTGTGAGATCGTGTCCTTCTGCTGAGTATGCGATCAGGTCCTTCTGCTGAGTCTGTGTTCGTGTCCTTCTGCTGAGTGTGTGTTCGTGTCCTTCTGCTGAGTGTCTGTTCATGTCCTTCTGCTCTGTCTGTGATCGTGTCCTCCTGCTGAGTGTGTAATCGTGTCTTTCTGCTGAGTGTGTGTTCATGTCCTTCTGCTGAGTTTGTGCTCATGTTCTGATGAGTGTGTGTTCGTGTCCTTCTGTTCAGTGTGTGTTTGTGTCCGACTGCTGAGTGTGTGTTCACGTCCTTCTGCTGAGTATCTGATCGTGTCCTTCTGCTGAGTGTGTGTTCATGTCCTTCTGCTGAGCGTGTGTGTTCCTGTCCTTCTGCTGACTGTGTGTTCATGTCCTTCTGCTGAGTGTGTGATAATGGCCTTCTGCTGAGTGTGAGATCGTGTCCTTCTGCTGAGTATGCGATCAGGTCCTTCTGCTGAGTCTGTGTTCGTGTCCTTCTGCTGAGTGTGTGTTCACACCTTTCTGCTGATTGTGCGATCATGTCCTTCTGCTGAGTGTGTGATCATGTCCTTCTGCTGAATGTGTGATCATGTCCTTCTGCTGAGTGTGTGCTTGTGTCCTTCTGCTGAGGGTGTGATCATGTCCTTCTGCTGAGTGTGTGTTCATGTCCTTCTACTGAGTTTGTGTTCATGCCCTCTGCTGAGTGTGTGATCATTATCTTCTGCTGAGTGTGTGTTCGTATCCTTCTGCTGAGTGTGTGGTCGTGCCCATCTGCTGAGTGTGTGTTTGTGTCCTTCTGCTGAGTGTGTGTTTGTGTCCTTCTGCTGAGTGTGTGCTCGTGTCCTTCCGCTGAGTGTGTGTTCGTGTCCTTCTGCTGAGTGTGTGTGTTCCTGTCCTTCTGCTGAGTGTGTGTTCGTGTCCTTCTGCTGAGTGTGTGATCATGACCTTCTGCTGAGTGTGTGTTCGTGTCCTTCTGCTTAGTGTGTGATCATGTCCTGCTGAGTGTGTGTTCGTGTCCTTCTGCTGAGTGTGTGTTTGTGTCCCACTGCTGAGTGTGTGATCACGTCCTTCATCTGAGTGTGTGTTCATGTCGTTCTGCTGAGTGTGTGTTCGTGTCCCTCTGCTGAGTGTGTGTTCCTTTCCTTCTGCTGAGTGCGTGTTCATGTCCTTCTGCTGAGTGTGTGTTCATGTCCTTCTGCTGAGTGTGTGTTCATGCCCTTCTGCTGAGTGTACGATCGTGTCCTTCTGCTGAGTGTGTGTTCATGTCCTTCTGCTGAGTGGGTGCTCATGCCCTTCTGCTGAGTGTGAGTTCGTGTCCTTCTGCTCAGTGTGTGTTCACGCCCTTCTGCTGAGTGTGTGATCATGTCCTTCTGCTGAGTGTGTGATCATGTCCTTCTGCTGACTGTGTGTTCGTCTCCTTCTGCTGAGTGTGTGATCATGACCTTCTGTTGAGTGTGTGATCGTGTCCTTCTGCTGAGTGTGTGTTCGTGTCCTTCTGCTGAGTGTGTGTTCGTGTCCTTCTGCTGAGTGTGTGATCATGACCTTCTGCTGAGTGTGTGTTCGTGTCCTTCTGCTTAGTGTGTGATCATGTCCTGCTGAGTGTGTGTTCGTGTCCTTCTGCTGAGTGTGTGTTTGTGTCCTTCTGCTGAGTGTGTGATCACGTCCTTCATCTGAGTGTGTGTTCATGTCGTTCTGCTGAGTGTGTGTTCGTGTCCCTCTGCTGAGTATCTGATCGTGTCCTTCTGCTGAGTGTGTGTTCATGTCCTTCTGCTGAGTGTGTGTTCATGTCCTTCTGCTGAGTGTGTGTTCATGCCCTTCTGCTGAGTGTATGATCGTGTCCTTCTGCTGAGTGTGTGTTCATGTCCTTCTGCTGAGTGGGTGCTCATGCCCTTCTGCTGAGTGTGTGTTCGTGTCCTTCTGCTCAGTGTGTGTTCACGCCCTTCTGCTGAGTGTGTGATCATGTCCTTCTGCTGAGTGTGTGATCATGTCCTTCTGCTGACTGTGTGTTCGTCTCCTTCTGCTGAGTGTGTGATCATGACCTTCTGTTGAGTGTGTGATGGTGTCCTTCTGCTGAGTGTGTGTTCGTGTCCTTCTGCTGAGTGTGTGTTCGTGTCCTTCTGCTGAGTGTGTGTTCATGTCTTTCTGCTGAGTGTCTCTTCATGTCCTTCTGCTGAGTGTGTGTTCATGTCCTCTGCTGAGTGTGTGATCGTGTCCTTCTGCTGAGTGTGTGTTCATGTCCTTCTGCTGAATGTGTGTGTTCGTGTCCTTCTGCTGAGTTTGTGTTCACACCTTTCTGCTGAGTGTGCGATCATGTCCTTCTGCTGAGTGTGTGGACATGTCCTTCTGCTGAGTGTGTTCATCTCCTTCTGCTGAGTGTGTGTTCATCTCCTCTGCTGAGTGTGTGATCATGTCCTTCTGCTGAGTGTGTGTTTGTGTCCTTCTGCTGAGTTAGTGTTCGTGTCCTTCTGCAGATTTTGTGATGGTGTCCTTCTGCTAAGTGTGCAATCATGTCCTTTTGCTGAATCTGCAATCGTGTCCTTCTGCTGAGTGTGTGTTCATGTCCTTCTGCTGAGTTTGTGTTCATGTCCTGCTGAGTGTGTGTTGTGTCCTTCTGCTGAGTGTGTGTTTGTGTCCGACTGCTGAGTGTGTGTTCGCGTCCTTCTGCTGAGTGTGTGTTCGTGTCCTGCTGCTGAGTGTGTGTTCACGTCTTTCTGCTGAGTGTGTGATCATGTCCTTCTGCAGAGTGTGTATTCATGTCCTTCTGCTGAGTGTGTGTTCATGTCCTTCTGCTGAGTTTGTGCTCATGTCCTGATGAGTGTGTGTTCGTGTCCTTCTGCTCAGTGTGTGTTTGTGTCCGACTGCTGAGTGTGTGTTCACGTCCTTCTGCTGAGTGTCTGATCGTGTCCTTCTGCTGAGTGTGTGTTCATGTCCTTCTGCTGAGCGTGTGTGTTCCTGTCCTTCTGCTGACTGTGTGTTCATGTCCTTCTGCTGAGTGTGTGATAATGGCCTTCTGCTGAGTGTGAGATCGTGTCCTTCTGCTGAGTATGTGATCAGGTCCTTCTGCTGAGTCTGTGTTCGTGTCCTTCTGCTGAGTGTGTGTTCTCACCTTTCTGCTGATTGTGCGATCATGTCCTTCTGCTGAGTGTGTGATCATGTCCTTCTGCTGAATGTGTGATCATGTCCTTCTGCTGAGTGTGTGTTCCTTTCCTTCTGCTGAGTGCGTGTTCATGTCCTTCTGCTGAGTGTGTGTTCATGTCCTTCTGCTGAGTGTGTGTTCATGCCCTTCTGCTGAGTGTACGATCGTGTCCTTCTGCTGAGTGTGTGTTCATGTCCTTCTGCTGAGTGGGTGCTCATGCCCTTCTGCTGAGTGTGTGTTCGTGTCCTTCTGCTCAGTGTGTGTTCACGCCCTTCTGCTGAGTGTGTGATCATGTCCTTCTGCTGAGTGTGTGATCATGTCCTTCTGCTGACTGTGTGTTCGTCTCCTTCTGCTGAGTGTGTGATCATGACCTTCTGTTGAGTGTGTGATCGTGTCCTTCTGCTGAGTGTGTGTTCGTGTCCTTCTGCTGAGTGTGTGTTCGTGTCCTTCTGCTGAGTGTGTGATCATGACCTTCTGCTGAGTGTGTGTTCGTGTCCTTCTGCTTAGTGTGTGATCATGTCCTGCTGAGTGTGTGTTCGTGTCCTTCTGCTGAGTGTGTGTTTGTGTCCTTCTGCTGAGTGTGTGATCACGTCCTTCATCTGAGTGTGTGTTCATGTCGTTCTGCTGAGTGTGTGTTCGTGTCCCTCTGCTGAGTGTGTGTTCCTTTCCTTCTGCTGAGTGTGTGTTCATGTCCTTCTGCTGAGTGTGTGTTCATGTCCTTCTGCTGAGTGTGTGTTCATGCCCTTCTGCTGAGTGTATGATCGTGTCCTTCTGCTGAGTGTGTGTTCATGTCCTTCTGCTGAGTGGGTGCTCATGCCCTTCTGCTGAGTGTGTGTTCGTGTCCTTCTGCTCAGTGTGTGTTCACGCCCTTCTGCTGAGTGTGTGATCATGTCCTTCTGCTGAGTGTGTGATCATGACCTTCTGTTGAGTGTGTGATGGTGTCCTTCTGCTGAGTGTGTGTTCGTGTCCTTCTGCTGAGTGTGTGTTCGTGTCCTTCTGCTGAGTGTGTGTTCATGTCTTTCTGCTGAGTGTCTCTTCATGTCCTTCTGCTGAGTGTGTGTTCATGTCCTCTGCTGAGTGTGTGATCGTGTCCTTCTGCTGAGTGTGTGTTCATGTCCTTCTGCTGAGTGTGCGATCATGTCCTTCTGCTGAGTGTGTGGACATGTCCTTCTGCTGAGTGTGTGTTCATGTCCTTCTGCTGAGTGTGTGTTCATCTCCTCTGCTGAGTGTGTGATCATGTCCTTCTGCTGAGTGTGTGTTTGTGTCCTTCTGCTGAGTTAGTGTTCGTGTCCTTCTGCAGATTTTGTGATGGTGTCCTTCTGCTAAGTGTGCAATCATGTCCTTTTGCTGAATCTGAAATCGTGTCCTTCTGCTGAGTGTGTGTTCATGTCCTTCTGCTGAGTTTGTGTTCATGTCCTGCTGAGTGTGTGTTGTGTCCTTCTGCTGAGTGTGTGTTTGTGTCCGACTGCTGAGTGTGTGTTCGCGCCCTTCTGCTGAGTGTGTGTTCGTGTCCTGCTGCTGAGTGTGTGTTCACGTCTTTCTGCTGAGTGTGTGATCATGTCCTTCTGCAGAGTGTGTGTTCATGTCCTTCTGCTGAGTGTGTGTTCATGTCCTTCTGCTGAGTTTGTGCTCATGTCCTGATGAGTGTGTGTTCGTGTCCTTCTGCTCAGTGTGTGTTTGTGTCCGACTGCTGAGTGTGTGTTCACGTCCTTCTGCTGAGTGTCTCATCGTGTCCTTCTGCTGAGTGTGTGTTCATGTCCTTCTGCTGAGCGTGTGTGTTCCTGTCCTTCTGCTGACTGTGTGTTCATGTCCTTCTGCTGAGTGTGTGATAATGGCCTTCTGCTGAGTGTGAGATCGTGTCCTTCTGCTGAGTATGTGATCATGTCCTTCTGCTGAATGTGTGATCATGTCCTTCTGCTGAGTGTGTGCTCGTGTCCTTCTGCTGAGGGTGTGATCATGTCCTTCTGCTGAGTGTGTGTTCATGTCCTTCTACTGAGTTTGTGTTCATGCCCTCTGCTGAGTGTGTGATCATTATCTTCTGCTGAGTGTGTGTTCGTATCCTTCTGCTGAGTGTGTGGTCGTGCCCTTCTGCTGAGTGTGTGTTTGTGTCCTTCTGCTGAGTGTGTGTTTGTGTCCTTCTGCTGAGTGTGTGCTCGTGTCCTTCCGCTGAGTGTGTGTTCGTGTCCTTCTGCTGAGTGTGTGTGTTCCTGTCCTTCTGCTGAGTGTGTGTTCGTGTCCTTCTGCTGAGTGTGTGATCATGACCTTCTGCTGAGTGTGTGTTCGTGTCCTTCTGCTTAGTGTGTGATCATGTCCTGCTGAGTGTGTGTTCGTGTCCTTCTGCTGAGTGTGTGTTTGTGTCCTTCTGCTGAGTGTGTGATCACGTCCTTCATCTGAGTGTGTGTTCATGTCGTTCTGCTGAGTGTGTGTTCGTGTCCCTCTGCTGAGTGTGTGTTCCTTTCCTTCTGCTGAGTGCGTGTTCATGTCATTCTGCTGAGTGTGTGTTCATGTCCTTCTGCTGAGTGTGTGTTCATGCCCTTCTGCTGAGTGTATGATCGTGTCCTTCTGCTGAGTGTGTGTTCATGTCCTTCTGCTGAGTGGGTGCTCATGCCCTTCTGCTGAGTGTGTGTTCGTGTCCTTCTGCTCAGTGTGTGTTCACGCCCTTCTGCTGAGTGTGTGATCATGTCCTTCTGCTGAGTGTGTGATCATGTCCTTCTGCTGACTGTGTGTTCGTCTCCTTCTGCTGAGTGTGTGATCATGACCTTCTGTTGAGTGTGTGATGGTGTCCTTCTGCTGAGTGTGTGTTCGTGTCCTTCTGCTGAGTGTGTGTTCGTGCCCTTCTGCTGAGTGTGTGTTCATGTCCTTCTGCTGAGTGTCTCTTCATGTCCTTCTGCTGAGTGTGTGTTCATGTCCTCTGCTGAGTGTGTGATCGTGTCCTTCTGCTGAGTGTGTGTTCATGTCCTTCTGCTGAATGTGTGTGTTCGTGTCCTTCTGCTGAGTGTGTGTTCACACCTTTCTGCTGAGTGTGCGATCATGTCCTTCTGCTGAGTGTGTGGACATGTCCTTCTGCTGAGTGTGTGTTCATGTCCTTCTGCTGAGTGTGTGTTCATCTCCTCTGCTGAGTGTGTGATCATGTCCTTCTGCTGAGTGTGTGTTTGTGTCCTTCTGCTGAGTTAGTGTTCGTGTCCTTCTGCAGATTTTGTGATGGTGTCCTTCTGCTAAGTGTGCAATCATGTCCTTTTGCTGAATCTGCAATCGTGTCCTTCTGCTGAGTGTGTGTTCATGTCCTTCTGCTGAGTTTGTGTTCATGTCCTGCTGAGTGTGTGTTCGTGTCCTTCTGCTGAGTGTGTGTTTGTGTCCGACTGCTGAGTGTGTGTTCGCGTCCTTCTGCTGAGTGTGTGTTCACGTCTTTCTGCTGAGTGTGTGATCATGTCCTTCTGCAGAGTATGTGTTCATGTCCTTCTGCTGAGTGTGTGTTCATGTGCTTCTGCTGAGTTTGTGCTCATGTCCTGATGAGTGTGTGTTCGTGTCCTTCTGCTCAGTGTGTGTTTGTGTCCGACTGCTGAGTGTGTGTTCACGTCCTTCTGCTGAGTGTCTGATCGTGTCCTTCTGCTGAGTGTGTGTTCATGTCCTTCTGCTGAGCGTGTGTGTTCCTGTCCTTCTGCTGACTGTGTGTTCATGTCCTTCTGCTGAGTGTGTGATAATGGCCTTCTGCTGAGTGTGAGATCGTGTCCTTCTGCTGAGTATGTGATCAGGTCCTTCTGCTGAGTCTGTGTTTGTGTCCTTCTGCTGAGTGTGTGTTCACACCTTTCTGCTGATTGTGCGATCATGTCCTTCTGCTGAGTGTGTGATCATGTCCTTCTGCTGAATGTGTGATCATGTCCTTCTGCTGAGTGTGTGCTCGTGTCCTTCTGCTGAGGGTGTGATCATGTCCTTCTGCTGAGTGTGTGTTCATGTCCTTCTACTGAGTTTGTGTTCATGCCCTCTGCTGAGTGTGTGATCATTATCTTCTGCTGAGTGTGTGTTCGTATCCTTCTGCTGAGTGTGTGGTCGTGCCCTTCTGCTGAGTGTGTGTTTGTGTCCTTCTGCTGAGTGTGTGTTTGTGTCCTTCTGCTGAGTGTGTGCTCGTGTCCTTCCGCTGAGTGTGTGTTCGTGTCCTTCTGCTGAGTGTGTGTGTTCCTGTCCTTCTGCTGAGTGTGTGTTCGTGTCCTTCTGCTGAGTGTGTGATCATGACCTTCTGCTGAGTGTGTGTTCGTGTCCTTCTGCTTAGTGTGTGATCATGTCCTGCTGAGTGTGTGTTCGTGTCCTTCTGCTGAGTGTGTGTTTGTGTCCTTCTGCTGAGTGTGTGATCACGTCCTTCATCTGAGTGTGTGTTCGTGTCCCTCTGCTGAGTGTGTGTTCCTTTCCTTCTACTGAGTGCGTGTTCATGTCCTTCTGCTGAGTGTGTGTTCATGTCCTTCTGCTGAGTGTGTGTTCATGCCCTTCTGCTGAGTGTATGATCGTGTCCTTCTGCTGAGTGTGTGTTCATGTCCTTCTGCTGAGTGGGTGCTCATGCCCTTCTGCTGAGTGTGTGTTCGTGTCCTTCTGCTCAGTGTGTGTTCACGCCCTTCTGCTGAGTGTGTGATCATGTCCTTCTGCTGAGTGTGTGATCATGTCCTTCTGCTGACTGTGTGTTCGTCTCCTTCTGCTGAGTGTGTGATCATGACCTTCTGTTGAGTGTGTGATCGTGTCCTTCTGCTGAGTGTGTGTTCGTGTCCTTTGCTGAGTGTGTGTTCGTGTCCTTCTGCTGAGTGTGTGTTCATGTCCTTCTGCTGAGTGTCTCTTCATGTCCTTCTGCTGAGTGTGTGTTCATGTCCTCTGCTGAGTGTGTGATCGTGTCCTTCTGCTGAGTGTGTGTTCATGTCCTTCTGCTGAATGTGTGTGTTCGTGTCCTTCTGCTGAGTGTGTGTTCACACCTTTCTGCTGAGTGTGCGATCATGTCCTTCTGCTGAGTGTGTGGACATGTCCTTCTGCTGAGTGTGTGTTCATGTCCTTCTGCTGAGTGTGTGTTCATCTCCTCTGCTGAGTGTGTGATCATGTCCTTCTGCTGAGTGTGTGTTTGTGTCCTTCTGCTGAGTTAGTGTTCGTGTGCTTCTGCAGATTTTGTGATGGTGTCCTTCTGCTAAGTGTGCAATCATGTCCTTTTGCTGAATCTGCAATCGTGTCCTTCTGCTGAGTGTGTGTTCATGTCCTTCTGCTGAGTTTGTGTTCATGTCCTGCTGAGTGTGTGTTCGTGTCCTTCTGCTGAGTGTGTGTTCGTGTCCTTCTGCAGAGTGTGTGTTCATGTCCTTCTGCAGAGTGTGTGTTCGTCTCCTTCTGCTGAGTGTGTGATCATGACCTTCTGCTGAGTGTGTGTTCGTGTCCTTCTGCTGAGTGTGTGTTCGTGCCCTTCTGCTGAGTGTGTGTTCATGTCCTTCTGCTGAGTGTCTCTTCATGTCCTTCTGCTGAGTGTGTGTTCATGTCCTCTGCTGAGTGTGTGATCGTGTCCTTCTGCTGAGTGTGTGTTCATGTCCTTCTGCTGAATGTGTGTGTTCGTGTCCTTCTGCTGAGTGTGTGTTCACACCTTTCTGCTGAGTGTGCGATCATGTCCTTCTGCTGAGTGTGTGGACATGTCCTTCTGCTGAGTGTGTGTTCATGTCCTTCTGCTGAGTGTGTGTTCATCTCCTCTGCTGAGTGTGTGATCATGTCCTTCTGCTGAGTGTGTGTTTGTGTCCTTCTGCTGAGTTAGTGTTCGTGTCCTTCTGCAGATTTTGTGATGGTGTCCTTCTGCTAAGTGTGCAATCATGTCCTTTTGCTGAATCTGCAATCGTGTCCTTCTGCTGAGTGTGTGTTCATGTCCTTCTGCTGAGTTTGTGTTCAAGTCCTGCTGAGTGTGTGTTCGTGTCCATGTCCTGCTGAGTGTGTGTTCGTGTCCTTCTGCTGAGTGTGTGTTTGTGTCCGACTGCTGAGTGTGTGTTCGCGTCCTTCTGCTGAGTGTGTGTTCGTGTCCTGCTGCTGAGTGTGTGTTCACGTCTTTCTGCTGAGTGTGTGATCATGTCCTTCTGCAGAGTGTGTGTTCATGTCCTTCTGCTGAGTGTGTGTTCATGTGCTTCTGCTGAGTTTGTGCTCATGTCCTGATGAGTGTGTGTTCGTGTCCTTCTGCTCAGTGTGTGTTTGTGTCCGACTGCTGAGTGTGTGTTCACGTCCTTCTGCTGAGTGTCTGATCGTGTCCTTCTGCTGAGTGTGTGTTCATGTCCTTCTGCTGAGCGTGTGTGTTCCTGTCCTTCTGCTGACTGTGTGTTCATGTCCTTCTGCTGAGTGTGTGATAATGGCCTTCTGCTGAGTGTGAGATCGTGTCCTTCTGCTGAGTATGTGATCAGGTCCTTCTGCTGAGTCTGTGTTCGTGTCCTTCTGCTGAGTGTGTGTTCACACCTTTCTGCTGATTGTGCGATCATGTCCTTCTGCTGAGTGTGTGATCATGTCCTTCTGCTGAATGTGTGATCATGTCCTTCTGCTGAGTGTGTGCTCGTGTCCTTCTGCTGAGGGTGTGATCATGTCCTTCTGCTGAGTGTGTGTTCATGTCCTTCTACTGAGTTTGTGTTCATGCCCTCTGCTGAGTGTGTGATCATTATCTTCTGCTGAGTGTGTGTTCGTATCCTTCTGCTGAGTGTGTGGTCGTGCCCTTCTGCTGAGTGTGTGTTTGTGTCCTTCTGCTGAGTGTGTGTTTGTGTCCTTCTGCTGAGTGTGTGCTCGTGTCCTTCTGCTGAGTGTGTGTGTTCCTGTCCTTCTGCTGAGTGTGTGTTCGTGTCCTTCTGCTGAGTGTGTGATCATGACCTTCTGCTGAGTGTGTGTTCGTGTCCTTCTGCTTAGTGTGTGATCATGTCCTGCTGAGTGTGTGTTCGTGTCCTTCTGCTGAGTGTGTGTTTGTGTCCTTCTGCTGAGTGTGTGATCACGTCCTTCATCTGAGTGTGTGTTCATGTCGTTCTGCTGAGTGTGTGTTCGTGTCCCTCTGCTGAGTGTGTGTTCCTTTCCTTCTGCTGAGTGCGTGTTCATGTCCTTCTGCTGAGTGTGTGTTCATGTCCTTCTGCTGAGTGTGTGTTCATGCCCTTCTGCTGAGTGTATGATCGTGTCCTTCTGCTGAGTGTGTGTTCATGTCCTTCTGCTGAGTGGGTGCTCATGCCCTTCTGCTGAGTGTGTGTTCGTGTCCTTCTGCTCAGTGTGTGTTCACGCCCTTCTGCTGAGTGTGTGATCATGTCCTTCTGCTGAGTGTGTGATCATGTCCTTCTGCTGACTGTGTGTTCCTCTCCTTCTGCTGAGTGTGTGATCATGACCTTCTGTTGAGTGTGTGATCGTGTCCTTCTGCTGAGTGTGTGTTCGTGTCCTTCTGCTGAGTTTGTGTTCATGTCCTGCTGAGTGTGTGTTCGTGTCCTTCTGCTGAGTGTGTGTTTGTGTCCGACTGCTGAGTGTGTGTTCGCGTCCTTCTGCTGAGTGTGTGTTCGTGTCCTGCTGCTGAGTGTGTGTTCACGCATTTCTGCTGAGTGTGTGATCATGTCCTTCTGCAGAGTGTGTGTTCATGTCCTTCTGCTGAGTGTGTGTTCATGTCCCCTGCTGATGGTGTGATCATTTCCTTCTGCTGAGTGTGTGTTCATGTCCTTCTGCAGAGTGTGTGATCGTGTCCTTCTGCTGAGTGTGTGTTCATGTCCTCTGCTGAGTGTGTGATCATGACATTCTGCTGAGTGTGTGTCCGTGTCCTTCTGCTGAGTGTGTTTTCGTGTCCTTGTGCTGAGTGTGTGTTTGTGTCCTTCTGCTGAGTGTGTGATCATGACCTTCTGCTTAGTGTGTGATCGTGTCCTTCTGCTGAGTGTGTTTTCGTGTCCTTCTGCTGAGTGTGTGTTTGTGTCCTTCTGCTGAGTGTGTGATCATGACCTTCTGCTGAGTGTGTGATCATGTCCTTCTGCTGAGTGTGAGATCATGTCCTTCTGCTGAGTTTGTGTTCATGTCCTTCTGCTGAGTGTGTGTTCGTGTCCTTCTGCTGAGTGTGTGTTCACGCCCTTCTGCTGAGTGTGTGATCATGTCCTTCTGCTGAGTGTGTGATCATGTCCTTCTGCTGACTGTGTGTTCGTCTCCTTCTGCTGAGTGTGTGATCATGACCTTCTGTTGAGTGTGTGATCGTGTCCTTCTGCTGAGTGTGTGTTCGTGTCCTTCTGCTGAGTGTGTGTTCATGTCCTTCTGCTGAGTGTCTCTTCATGTCCTTCTGCTGAGTGTGTGTTCATGTCCTCTGCTGAGTGTGTGATCGTGTCCTTCTGCTGAGTGTGTGTTCATGTCCTTCTGCTGAATGTGTGTGTTCGTGTCCTTCTGCGGAGTGTGTGTTCACACCTTTCTGCTGAGTGTGCGATCATGTCCTTCTGCTGAGTGTGTGGACATGTCCTTCTGCTGAGTGTGTGTTCATGTCCTTCTGCTGAGTGTGTGTTCATCTCCTCTGCTGAGTGTGTGATCATGTCCTTCTGCTGAGTGTGTGTTTGTGTCCTTCTGCTGAGTTAGTGTTCGTGTCCTTCTGCAGACTTTGTGATGGTGTCCTTCTGCTAAGTGTGCAATCATGTCCTTTTGCTGAATCTGCAATCGTGTCCTTCTGCTGAGTGTGTGTTCATGTCCTTCTGCTGAGTTTGTGTTCATGTCCTGCTGAGTGTGTGTTCGTGTCCTTCTGCTGAGTGTGTGTTTGTGTCCGACTGCTGAGTGTGTGTTCGCGTCCTTCTGCTGAGTGTGTGTTCGTGTCCTGCTGCTGAGTGTGTGTTCACGTCTTTCTGCTGAGTGTGTGATCATGTCCTTCTGCAGAGTGTGTGTTCATGTCCTTCTGCAGAGTGTGTGTTCGTCTCCTTCTGCTGAGTGTGTGATCATGACCTTCTGTTGAGTGTGTGATGGTGTCCTTCTGCTGAGTGTGTGTTCGTGTCCTTCTGCTGAGTGTGTGTTCGTGCCCTTCTGCTGAGTGTGTGTTCATGTCCTTCTGCTGAGTGTCTCTTCATGTCCTTCTGCTGAGTGTGTGTTCATGTCCTCTGCTGAGTGTGTGATCGTGTCCTTCTGCTGAGTGTGTGTTCATGTCCTTCTGCTGAATGTGTGTGTTCGTGTCCTTCTGCTGAGTGTGTGTTCACACCTTTCTGCTGAGTGTGCGATCATGTCCTTCTGCTGAGTGTGTGGACATGTCCTTCTGCTGAGTGTGTGTTCATGTCCTTCTGCTGAGTGTGTGTTCATCTCCTCTGCTGAGTGTGTGATCATGTCCTTCTGCTGAGTGTGTGTTTGTGTCCTTCTGCTGAGTTAGTGTTCGTGTCCTTCTGCAGATTTTGTGATGGTGTCCTTCTGCTAAGTGTGCAATCATGTCCTTTTGCTGAATCTGCAATCGTGTCCTTCTGCTGAGTGTGTGTTCATGTCCTTCTGCTGAGTTTGTGTTCATGTCCTGCTGAGTGTGTGTTCGTGTCCTTCTGCTGAGTGTGTGTTTGTGTCCGACTGCTGAGTGTGTGTTCGCGTCCTTCTGCTGAGTGTGTGTTCGTGTCCTGCTGCTGAGTGTGTGTTCACGTCTTTCTGCTGAGTGTGTGATCATGTCCTTCTGCAGAGTGTGTGTTCATGTCCTTCTGCTGAGTGTGTGTTCATGTGCTTCTGCTGAGTTTGTGCTCATGTCCTGATGAGTGTGTGTTCGTGTCCTTCTGCTCAGTGTGTGTTTGCGTCCGACTGCTGAGTGTGTGTTCACGTCCTTCTGCTGAGTGTCTGATCGTGTCCTTCTGCTGAGTGTGTGTTCATGTCCTTCTGCTGAGCGTGTGTGTTCCTGTCCTTCTGCTGACTGTGTGTTCATGTCCTTCTGCTGAGTGTGTGATAATGGCCTTCTGCTGAGTGTGAGATCGTGTCCTTCTGCTGAGTATGTGATCAGGTCCTTCTGCTGAGTCTGTGTTCGTGTCCTTTTGCTGAGTGTGTGTTCACACCTTTCTGCTGATTGTGCGATCATGTCCTTCTGCTGAGTGTGTGATCATGTCCTTCTGCTGAATGTGTGATCATGTCCTTCTGCTGAGTGTGTGCTCGTGTCCTTCTGCTGAGGGTGTTATCATGTCCTTCTGCTGAGTGTGTGTTCATGTCCCTTCTACTGAGTTTGTGTTCATGCCCTCTGCTGAGTGTGTGATCATTATCTTCTGCTGAGTGTGTGTTCGTATCCTTCTGCTGAGTGTGTGGTCGTGCCCTTCTGCTGAGTGTGTGTTTGTGTCCTTCTGCTGAGTGTGTGTTTGTGTCCTTCTGCTGAGTGTGTGCTCGTGTCCTTCCGCTGAGTGTGTGTTCGTGTCCTTCTGCTGAGTGTGTGTGTTCCTGTCCTTCTGCTGAGTGTGTGTTCGTGTCCTTCTGCTGAGTGTGTGATCATGACCTTCTGCTGAGTGTGTGTTCGTGTCCTTCTGCTTAGTGTGTGATCATGTCCTGCTGAGTGTGTGTTCGTGTCCTTCTGCTGAGTGTGTGTTTGTGTCCTTCTGCTGAGTGTGTGATCACGTCCTTCATCTGAGTGTGTGTTCATGTCGTTCTGCTGAGTGTGTGTTCGTGTCCCTCTGCTGAGTGTGTGTTCCTTTCCTTCTGCTGAGTGCGTGTTCATGTCCTTCTGCTGAGTGTGTGTTCATGTCCTTCTGCTGAGTGTGTGTTCATGCCCTTCTGCTGAGTGTATGATCGTGTCCTTCTGCTGAGTGTGTGTTCATGTCCTTCTGCTGAGTGGGTGCTCATGCCCTTCTGCTGAGTGTGTGTTCGTGTCCTTCTGCTCAGTGTGTGTTCACGCCCTTCTGCTGAGTGTGTGATCATGTCCTTCTGCTGAGTGTGTGATCATGTCCTTCTGCTGACTGTGTGTTCCTCTCCTTCTGCTGAGTGTGTGATCATGACCTTCTGTTGAGTGTGTGATCGTGTCCTTCTGCTGAGCGTGTGTTCGTGTCCTTCTGCTGAGTGTGTGTTCGTGTCCTTCTGCTGAGTGTGTGTTCATGTCCTTCTGCTGAGTGTCTCTTCATGTCCTTCTGCTGAGTGTGTGTTCATGTCCTCTGCTGAGTGTGTGATCGTGTCCTTCTGCTGAGTGTGTGTTCATGTCCTTCTGCTGAATGTGTGTGTTCGTGTCCTTCTGCTGAGTGTGTGTTCACACCTTTCTGCTGAGTGTGCGATCATGTCCTTCTGCTGAGTGTGTGGACATGTCCTTCTGCTGAGTGTGTGTTCATGTCCTTCTGCTGAGTGTGTGTTCATCTCCTCTGCTGAGTGTGTGATCATGTCCTTCTGCTGAGTGTGTGTTTGTGTCCTTCTGCTGAGTTAGTGTTCGTGTCCTTCTGCAGATTTTGTGATGGTGTCCTTCTGCTAAGTGTGCAATCATGTCCTTTTGCTGAATCTGCAATCGTGTCCTTCTGCTGAGTGTGTGTTCATGTCCTTCTGCTGAGTTTGTGTTCATGTCCTGCTGAGTGTGTGTTCGTGTCCTTCTGCTGAGTGTGTGTTTGTGTCCGACTGCTGAGTGTGTGTTCGCGTCCTTCTGCTGAGTGTGTGTTCGTGTCCTGCTGCTGAGTGTGTGTTCACGCCTTTCTGCTGAGTGTGTGATCATGTCCTTCTGCAGAGTGTGTGTTCATGTCCTTCTGCTGAGTGTGTGTTCATGTCCCCTGCTGATAGTGTGATCATTTCCTTCTGCTGAGTGTGTGTTCATGTCCTTCTGCAGAGTGTGTGATCGTGTCCTTCTGCTGAGTGTGTGTTCATGTCCTCTGCTGAGTGTGTGATCATGACATTCTGCTGAGTGTGTGTCCGTGTCCTTCTGCTGAGTGTGTTTTCGTGTCCTTGTGCTGAGTGTGTGTTTGTGTCCTTCTGCTGAGTGTGTGATCATGACCTTCTGCTTAGTGTGTGATCGTGTCCTTCTGCTGAGTGTGTTTTCGTGTCCTTCTGCTGAGTGTGTGTTTGTGTCCTTCTGCTGAGTGTGTGATCATGACCTTCTGCTGAGTGTGTGATCATGTCCTTCTGCTGAGTGTGAGATCATGTCCTTCTGCTGAGTTTGTGTTCATGTCCTTCTGCTGAGTGTGTGTTCGTGTCCTTCTACTGAGTTTGTGTTCATGCCCTCTGCTGAGTGTGTGATCATTATCTTCTGCTGAGTGTGTGTTCGTATCCTTCTGCTGAGTGTGTGGTCGTGCCCATCTGCTGAGTGTGTGTTTGTGTCCTTCTGCTGAGTGTGTGTTTGTGTCCTTCTGCTGAGTGTGTGCTCGTGTCCTTCCGCTGAGTGTGTGTTCGTGTCCTTCTGCTGAGTGTGTGTGTTCCTGTCCTTCTGCTGAGTGTGTGTTCGTGTCCTTCTGCTGAGTGTGTGATCATGACCTTCTGCTGAGTGTGTGTTCGTGTCCTTCTGCTTAGTGTGTGATCATGTCCTGCTGAGTGTGTGTTCGTGTCCTTCTGCTGAGTGTGTGTTTGTGTCCCACTGCTGAGTGTGTGATCACGTCCTTCATCTGAGTGTGTGTTCATGTCGTTCTGCTGAGTGTGTGTTCGTGTCCCTCTGCTGAGTGTGTGTTCCTTTCCTTCTGCTGAGTGCGTGTTCATGTCCTTCTGCTGAGTGTGTGTTCATGTCCTTCTGCTGAGTGTGTGTTCATGCCCTTCTGCTGAGTGTACGATCGTGTCCTTCTGCTGAGTGTGTGTTCATGTCCTTCTGCTGAGTGGGTGCTCATGCCCTTCTGCTGAGTGTGAGTTCGTGTCCTTCTGCTCAGTGTGTGTTCACGCCCTTCTGCTGAGTGTGTGATCATGTCCTTCTGCTGAGTGTGTGATCATGTCCTTCTGCTGACTGTGTGTTCGTCTCCTTCTGCTGAGTGTGTGATCATGACCTTCTGTTGAGTGTGTGATCGTGTCCTTCTGCTGAGTGTGTGTTCGTGTCCTTCTGCTGAGTGTGTGTTCGTGTCCTTCTGCTGAGTGTGTGATCATGACCTTCTGCTGAGTGTGTGTTCGTGTCCTTCTGCTTAGTGTGTGATCATGTCCTGCTGAGTGTGTGTTCGTGTCCTTCTGCTGAGTGTGTGTTTGTGTCCTTCTGCTGAGTGTGTGATCACGTCCTTCATCTGAGTGTGTGTTCATGTCGTTCTGCTGAGTGTGTGTTCGTGTCCCTCTGCTGAGTATCTGATCGTGTCCTTCTGCTGAGTGTGTGTTCATGTCCTTCTGCTGAGTGTGTGTTCATGTCCTTCTGCTGAGTGTGTGTTCATGCCCTTCTGCTGAGTGTATGATCGTGTCCTTCTGCTGAGTGTGTGTTCATGTCCTTCTGCTGAGTGGGTGCTCATGCCCTTCTGCTGAGTGTGTGTTCGTGTCCTTCTGCTCAGTGTGTGTTCACGCCCTTCTGCTGAGTGTGTGATCATGTCCTTCTGCTGAGTGTGTAATCATGTCCTTCTGCTGACTGTGTGTTCGTCTCCTTCTGCTGAGTGTGTGATCATGACCTTCTGTTGAGTGTGTGATGGTGTCCTTCTGCTGAGTGTGTGTTCGTGTCCTTCTGCTGAGTGTGTGTTCGTGTCCTTCTGCTGAGTGTGTGTTCATGTCTTTCTGCTGAGTGTCTCTTCATGTCCTTCTGCTGAGTGTGTGTTCATGTCCTCTGCTGAGTGTGTGATCGTGTCCTTCTGCTGAGTGTGTGTTCATGTCCTTCTGCTGAATGTGTGTGTTCGTGTCCTTCTGCTGAGTTTGTGTTCACACCTTTCTGCTGAGTGTGCGATCATGTCCTTCTGCTGAGTGTGTGGACATGTCCTTCTGCTGAGTGTGTTCATCTCCTTCTGCTGAGTGTGTGTTCATCTCCTCTGCTGAGTGTGTGATCATGTCCTTCTGCTGAGTGTGTGTTTGTGTCCTTCTGCTGAGTTAGTGTTCGTGTCCTTCTGCAGATTTTGTGATGGTGTCCTTCTGCTAAGTGTGCAATCATGTCCTTTTGCTGAATCTGCAATCGTGTCCTTCTGCTGAGTGTGTGTTCATGTCCTTCTGCTGAGTTTGTGTTCATGTCCTGCTGAGTGTGTGTTGTGTCCTTCTGCTGAGTGTGTGTTTGTGTCCGACTGCTGAGTGTGTGTTCGCGTCCTTCTGCTGAGTGTGTGTTCGTGTCCTGCTGCTGAGTGTGTGTTCACGTCTTTCTGCTGAGTGTGTGATCATGTCCTTCTGCAGAGTGTGTATTCATGTCCTTCTGCTGAGTGTGTGTTCATGTCCTTCTGCTGAGTTTGTGCTCATGTCCTGATGAGTGTGTGTTCGTGTCCTTCTGCTCAGTGTGTGTTTGTGTCCGACTGCTGAGTGTGTGTTCACGTCCTTCTGCTGAGTGTCTGATCGTGTCCTTCTGCTGAGTGTGTGTTCATGTCCTTCTGCTGAGCGTGTGTGTTCCTGTCCTTCTGCTGACTGTGTGTTCATGTCCTTCTGCTGAGTGTGTGATAATGGCCTTCTGCTGAGTGTGAGATCGTGTCCTTCTGCTGAGTATGTGATCAGGTCCTTCTGCTGAGTCTGTGTTCGTGTCCTTCTGCTGAGTGTGTGTTCTCACCTTTCTGCTGATTGTGCGATCATGTCCTTCTGCTGAGTGTGTGATCATGTCCTTCTGCTGAATGTGTGATCATGTCCTTCTGCTGAGTGTGTGTTCCTTTCCTTCTGCTGAGTGCGTGTTCATGTCCTTCTGCTGAGTGTGTGTTCATGTCCTTCTGCTGAGTGTGTGTTCATGCCCTTCTGCTGAGTGTACGATCGTGTCCTTCTGCTGAGTGTGTGTTCATGTCCTTCTGCTGAGTGGGTGCTCATGCCCTTCTGCTGAGTGTGTGTTCGTGTCCTTCTGCTCAGTGGGTGTTCACGCCCTTCTGCTGAGTGTGTGATCATGTCCTTCTGCTGAGTGTGTGATCATGTCCTTCTGCTGACTGTGTGTTCGTCTCCTTCTGCTGAGTGTGTGATCATGACCTTCTGTTGAGTGTGTGATCGTGTCCTTCTGCTGAGTGTGTGTTCGTGTCCTTCTGCTGAGTGTGTGTTCGTGTCCTTCTGCTGAGTGTGTGATCATGACCTTCTGCTGAGTGTCTGTTCGTGTCCTTCTGCTTAGTGTGTGATCATGACCTGCTGAGTGTGTGTTCGTGTCCTTCTGCTGAGTGTGTGTTTGTGTCCTTCTGCTGAGTGTGTGATCACGTCCTTCATCTGAGTGTGTGTTCATGTCGTTCTGCTGAGTGTGTGTTCGTGTCCCTCTGCTGAGTGTGTGTTCCTTTCCTTCTGCTGAGTGTGTGTTCATGTCCTTCTGCTGAGTGTGTGTTCATGTCCTTCTGCTGAGTGTGTGTTCATGCCCTTCTGCTGAGTGTATGATCGTGTCCTTCTGCTGAGTGTGTGTTCATGTCCTTCTGCTGAGTGGGTGCTCATGCCCTTCTGCTGAGTGTGTGTTCGTGTCCTTCTGCTCAGTGTGTGTTCACGCCCTTCTGCTGAGTGTGTGATCATGTCCTTCTGCTGAGTGTGTGATCATGTCCTTCTGCTGACTGTGTGTTCGTCTCCTTCTGCTGAGTGTGTGATCATGACCTTCTGTTGAGTGTGTGATGGTGTCCTTCTGCTGAGTGTGTGTTCGTGTCCTTCTGCTGAGTGTGTGTTCGTGTCCTTCTGCTGAGTGTGTGTTCATGTCTTTTCTGCTGAGTGTCTCTTCATGTCCTTCTGCTGAGTGTGTGTTCATGTCCTCTGCTGAGTGTGTGATCGTGTCCTTCTGCTGAGTGTGTGTTCATGTCCTTCTGCTGAGTGTGCGATCATGTCCTTCTGCTGAGTGTGTGGACATGTCCTTCTGCTGAGTGTGTGTTCATGTCCTTCTGCTGAGTGTGTGTTCATCTCCTCTGCTGAGTGTGTGATCATGTCCTTCTGCTGAGTGTGTGTTTGTGTCCTTCTGCTGAGTTAGTGTTCGTGTCCTTCTGCAGATTTTGTGATGGTGTCCTTCTGCTAAGTGTGCAATCATGTCCTTTTGCTGAATCTGAAATCGTGTCCTTCTGCTGAGTGTGTGTTCATGTCCTTCTGCTGAGTTTGTGTTCATGTCCTGCTGAGTGTGTGTTGTGTCCTTCTGCTGAGTGTGTGTTTGTGTCCGACTGCTGAGTGTGTGTTCACGCCCTTCTGCTGAGTGTGTGTTCGTGTCCTGCTGCTGAGTGTGTGTTCACGTCTTTCTGCTGAGTGTGTGATCATGTCCTTCTGCAGAGTGTGTGTTCATGTCCTTCTGCTGAGTGTGTGTTCATGTCCTTCTGCTGAGTTTGTGCTCATGTCCTGATGAGTGTGTGTTCGTGTCCTTCTGCTCAGTGTGTGTTTGTGTCCGACTGCTGAGTGTGTGTTCACGTCCTTCTGCTGAGTGTCTCATCGTGTCCTTCTGCTGAGTGTGTGTTCATGTCCTTCTGCTGAGCGTGTGTGTTCCTGTCCTTCTGCTGACTGTGTGTTCATGTCCTTCTGCTGAGTGTGTGATAATGGCCTTCTGCTGAGTGTGAGATCGTGTCCTTCTGCTGAGTATGTGATCATGTCCTTCTGCTGAATGTGTGATCATGTCCTTCTGCTGAGTGTGTGCTCGTGTCCTTCTGCTGAGGGTGTGATCATGTCCTTCTGCTGAGTGTGTGTTCATGTCCTTCTACTGAGTTTGTGTTCATGCCCTCTGCTGAGTGTGTGATCATTATCTTCTGCTGAGTGTGTGTTCGTATCCTTCTGCTGAGTGTGTGGTCGTGCCCTTCTGCTGAGTGTGTGTTTGTGTCCTTCTGCTGAGTGTGTGTTTGTGTCCTTCTGCTGAGTGTGTGCTCGTGTCCTTCCGCTGAGTGTGTGTTCGTGTCCTTCTGCTGAGTGTGTGTGTTCCTGTCCTTCTGCTGAGTGTGTGTTCGTGTCCTTCTGCTGAGTGTGTGATCATGACCTTCTGCTGAGTGTGTGTTCGTGTCCTTCTGCTTAGTGTGTGATCATGTCCTGCTGAGTGTGTGTTTCGTGTCCTTCTGCTGAGTGTGTGTTTGTGTCCTTCTGCTGAGTGTGTGATCACGTCCTTCATCTGAGTGTGTGTTCATGTCGTTCTGCTGAGTGTGTGTTCGTGTCCCTCTGCTGAGTGTGTGTTCCTTTCCTTCTGCTGAGTGCGTGTTCATGTCATTCTGCTGAGTGTGTGTTCATGTCCTTCTGCTGAGTGTGTGTTCATGCCCTTCTGCTGAGTGTATGATCGTGTCCTTCTGCTGAGTGTGTGTTCATGTCCTTCTGCTGAGTGGGTGCTCATGCCCTTCTGCTGAGTGTGTGTTCGTGTCCTTCTGCTCAGTGTGTGTTCACGCCCTTCTGCTGAGTGTGTGATCATGTCCTTCTGCTGAGTGTGTGATCATGTCCTTCTGCTGACTGTGTGTTCGTCTCCTTCTGCTGAGTGTGTGATCATGACCTTCTGTTGAGTGTGTGATGGTGTCCTTCTGCTGAGTGTGTGTTCGTGTCCTTCTGCTGAGTGTGTGTTCGTGCCCTTCTGCTGAGTGTGTGTTCATGTCCTTCTGCTGAGTGTCTCTTCATGTCCTTCTGCTGAGTGTGTGTTCATGTCCTCTGCTGAGTGTGTGATCGTGTCCTTCTGCTGAGTGTGTGTTCATGTCCTTCTGCTGAATGTGTGTGTTCGTGTCCTTCTGCTGAGTGTGTGTTCACACCTTTCTGCTGAGTGTGCGATCATGTCCTTCTGCTGAGTGTGTGGACATGTCCTTCTGCTGAGTGTGTGTTCATGTCCTTCTGCTGAGTGTGTGTTCATCTCCTCTGCTGAGTGTGTGATCATGTCCTTCTGCTGAGTGTGTGTTTGTGTCCTTCTGCTGAGTTAGTGTTCGTGTCCTTCTGCAGATTTTGTGATGGTGTCCTTCTGCTAAGTGTGCAATCATGTCCTTTTGCTGAATCTGCAATCGTGTCCTTCTGCTGAGTGTGTGTTCATGTCCTTCTGCTGAGTTTGTGTTCATGTCCTGCTGAGTGTGTGTTCGTGTCCTTCTGCTGAGTGTGTGTTTGTGTCCGACTGCTGAGTGTGTGTTCGCGTCCTTCTGCTGAGTGTGTGTTCACGTCTTTCTGCTGAGTGTGTGATCATGTCCTTCTGCAGAGTATGTGTTCATGTCCTTCTGCTGAGTGTGTGTTCATGTGCTTCTGCTGAGTTTGTGCTCATGTCCTGATGAGTGTGTGTTCGTGTCCTTCTGCTCAGTGTGTGTTTGTGTCCGACTGCTGAGTGTGTGTTCACGTCCTTCTGCTGAGTGTCTGATCGTGTCCTTCTGCTGAGTGTGTGTTCATGTCCTTCTGCTGAGCGTGTGTGTTCCTGTCCTTCTGCTGACTGTGTGTTCATGTCCTTCTGCTGAGTGTGTGATAATGGCCTTCTGCTGAGTGTGAGATCGTGTCCTTCTGCTGAGTATGTGATCAGGTCCTTCTGCTGAGTCTGTGTTTGTGTCCTTCTGCTGAGTGTGTGTTCACACCTTTCTGCTGATTGTGCGATCATGTCCTTCTGCTGAGTGTGTGATCATGTCCTTCTGCTGAATGTGTGATCATGTCCTTCTGCTGAGTGTGTGCTCGTGTCCTTCTGCTGAGGGTGTGATCATGTCCTTCTGCTGAGTGTGTGTTCATGTCCTTCTACTGAGTTTGTGTTCATGCCCTCTGCTGAGTGTGTGATCATTATCTTCTGCTGAGTGTGTGTTCGTATCCTTCTGCTGAGTGTGTGGTCGTGCCCTTCTGCTGAGTGTGTGTTTGTGTCCTTCTGCTGAGTGTGTGTTTGTGTCCTTCTGCTGAGTGTGTGCTCGTGTCCTTCCGCTGAGTGTGTGTTCGTGTCCTTCTGCTGAGTGTGTGTGTTCCTGTCCTTCTGCTGAGTGTGTGTTCGTGTCCTTCTGCTGAGTGTGTGATCATGACCTTCTGCTGAGTGTGTGTTCGTGTCCTTCTGCTTAGTGTGTGATCATGTCCTGCTGAGTGTGTGTTCGTGTCCTTCTGCTGAGTGTGTGTTTGTGTCCTTCTGCTGAGTGTGTGATCACGTCCTTCATCTGAGTGTGTGTTCGTGTCCCTCTGCTGAGTGTGTGTTCCTTTCCTTCTACTGAGTGCGTGTTCATGTCCTTCTGCTGAGTGTGTGTTCATGTCCTTCTGCTGAGTGTGTGTTCATGCCCTTCTGCTGAGTGTATGATCGTGTCCTTCTGCTGAGTGTGTGTTCATGTCCTTCTGCTGAGTGGGTGCTCATGCCCTTCTGCTGAGTGTGTGTTCGTGTCCTTCTGCTCAGTGTGTGTTCACGCCCTTCTGCTGAGTGTGTGATCATGTCCTTCTGCTGAGTGTGTGATCATGTCCTTCTGCTGACTGTGTGTTCGTCTCCTTCTGCTGAGTGTGTGATCATGACCTTCTGTTGAGTGTGTGATCGTGTCCTTCTGCTGAGTGTGTGTTCGTGTCCTTCTGCTGAGTGTGTGTTGGTGTCCTTCTGCTGAGTGTGTGTTCATGTCCTTCTGCTGAGTGTCTCTTCATGTCCTTCTGCTGAGTGTGTGTTCATGTCCTCTGCTGAGTGTGTGATCGTGTCCTTCTGCTGAGTGTGTGTTCATGTCCTTCTGCTGAATGTGTGTGTTCGTGTCCTTCTGCTGAGTGTGTGTTCACACCTTTCTGCT
>NW_027276644.1:0-36821 GCF_030028105.1 Mobula birostris | reverse complement strand
ACTGGAGCAAGTGGGGTTGGCGTAGGAGGAAGGATTGATGTTTTTACTGGAGCATGTGGGGATGGGGTAGGGGTGGGTTGATGTTTTTACTGGAGCAAGTGGGGATGGGGGTAGGGGAGGGTTGATGTTTTTACTGGAGCAAGTGGGGATGAGGTAGGGGAAAGTGTTGATGTTTTTACTGGAGCAAGTGGGGATGAGGTAGGGGAAAGTGTTGATGTTTTTACTGCAGCAAGTGGGGATGGGGGTATGGGAAGGGTTGATGATTTTATTGGAGCAAATGGGGATGGGGTAGGGGGAAGGGTTGATGTTTTTACTGGAGCAAGTGGGGATGGGGTAGGGGGAAGGGTTGATGTTTTTACTGGAGCAAGTGGGGATGGGGTAGGGGGAAGGGGTTGATGTTTTCACTGGAGCAATTTGGGGTTGAGGGAGCGGAAATGTTAATGTTTTTACTGGAGCAAGTGGGGATAGGGTCGGGGAAGTTTTGATGTTTTTGCTGGAGGAAATGGGGATGGGGTAGCGGGAAGGGTTGATGTTTTTACTGGAGCAAGTGGGGATGGGGTAGGGGGAAGTGTTGATGTTTTTACTAGAGCATGTGGGGATGGGGTAGAGGAAGGGTTCATGTATTTACTGGAAGAAGTGGAGATGGGGGAAGGGGAAGGGTTGATGTTTTTACTGGAGCAAGTGGGGATGGGGCAGGGGATGGGTTGATGTTTTTACTGGAGCAAGTGGGGATGAGGTGGGGGAAGTTTTGATGCTTTTACTGCAGCAAGTGGTGATGGTGTAGGGGAAGGGTTGATGTTTTTACTGGGGCAAGTTGTGATTGGGGTAGGGGGAAAGGTTGATGTTTTTTCCTGGAGCAAGTGGGGATGGGGTAGGGGGAAGGGTTGATGTTTTCACTGGCGCAATTTGGGGTTGAGGGAGCGGAAATGTTAATGTTTTTACTGGAGCAAGTGGGGATGGGGTTAGGGGGAAGTGTTGATGTTTTTACTAGAACAAGTGGGGATGGTGTTAGGGGGAAGTGTTGATGTTTTTACTGGAGCAAGTGGGGATGGGGTAGGGGAAGGGTTGATGTTTTTACTCGAGCAAGTGGGGATGCGGGTAGGGGGCAGGGTTGATGTTTTTGCGGGAGTAAGTGGGGATGGGGGTATAGGAAGGGTTGATGTTTTCACTGGAGCAATTTGGGGTTGGGGTAGCGGAAATGTCAATGTTTTTACTGGAGCAAGTGCGGATGGGGTAGGGGGAAGTCTTGATGTTTTTACTGGAGCAAGCAGGGATGTGGTAGGGGAAGGGTTGATGTTTTTACTGGCACAAGTGGGGATGGGGTAGGGGGAGGGTTTGATGTATTGCCTGGAGCAAGTGGGGATGGGGTCAGGGAAGTGTTGATGTTTTTGCTGCAGCAAGTGGTGATGGGGTAGGGGGAAGGGTTGATGTATTTACTGGAGCAAGTGGTGATGGGGTAGGGGGAAGGGTTGATGTTTTTACTGGAGCAAGTGGGGATGGGGTAGGGGGAAGGGTTAATGTTTATACTGGAGCAAGTGGGGACGCGGGTAGGGGGCAGGGTTGATGTTTTTGCGGGAGCAAGTGGGGATGGGGTAGGGGAAGTGTTGATGTTTTTACTGCAGCACATGGGGATGGGGTAGGGGGACGTTTTGATGATTTTACTAGAGCATGTGGGGATGGGGTAGGGGAAGGGTTCATGTTTTTACTGGAACAAGTGGAGATGGGGGAAGGGGAAGGGTTGATGTTTTTACTGGAGCAAGTGGGGATGGGGTAGGGGGAAGGGTTGATGTTTTACTGGAGCAAGTGGGGATGGGGTAGGGGTACGGTTGATGTTTTTACTGGAGCTATTGGGGAAGGGGGTAGGGGGAAGGATTGATGTTTCACTGGAGCAAGTGGGGTTGGCGTAGGGGGAAGGGTTGATGTTTTGCTGGAGCAAGTGGGGATGGGGTAGGGGAAGGGTTGATGTTTTTACTGGAGCAAGTTGTGATTGGGGTAGGGGGAAGGGTTGATGTTTTTTCCTGGAGCAAGTGGGGATGGGGTAGGGGGAAGGGTTGATGTTTTCACTGGCGCAATTTGGGGTTGAGGGAGCGGAAATGTTAATGTTTTTACTGGATAAAGTGGGGATGGGGTTAGGGGGAAGTGTTGATGTTTTTACTGGAGCAAGTGGGGATGGGGGTAGGGGAAGTTTTGATGCTTTTGCTGGAGTAAGTGGGGATGGGGTAGGGGAAGGGTTGATGTTTTTAGTGGAGCAAGTGGGGATAGGGTCGGGGAACGTTTAATGTTTTTGCTGGAGGAAATAGGGATGCGGTAGGGGGAAGTGTTGATGTTTTTACTGGAGTAAGTGGGGATGGGGGTATGGGAAGGGTTGATGTTTTCACTGGAGCAATTTGGGGTTGGGGTAGCGGAAATGTCAATGTTTTTACTGGAGCAAGTGCGGATGGGGTAGGGGGAAGTCTTGATGTTTTTACTGGAGCAAGCAGGGATGTGGTAGGGGAAGGGTTGATGTTTTTACTGGAGCAAGTGGGGATGGCGTAGGGGGAAGGGTTGATGTTTTTATTGGAGCAACTGGGGATAGGGTCAGGGAAGGTTTAATGTTTTTGCGGGAGCAAGTGGGGATGGGGTAGGGGAAGGGTTCATGTATTTACTGGAACAAGTGGAGATGGGGGAAGGGGATGGGTTGATGTTTTTACTGAGCAAGTGCGGATGGGGTAGGGGAAGGGTTGATGTTTTTACTGCAGCAAGTGGGGATGGGGCAGGGGGAAGGGTAGTTGTTTTTACTGCAGCAAGTGGGGATAGGGTAGGGGGAAGGGTTGATGTTTTTACTGGAGCAAGTGGTGATGGGGTAGGGGGAAGGGTTGATGTTTTTACTGGAGCAAGTGGGGATGGGGTAGGGGAAGGGTGGATATTTTTGCGGGAGCAAATGGGGATGGGGGTAGGGGTAGGGTTGATGTTTTTACTGGAGCAAGTGGGGATGGGTTGGGGGAAGTATTGATGTTTTTACTGGAGCAAGTGGGGATGGGGGTAGGGGAAAGTGTTGATGTTTTAAATGGAGCAAGTGGGGATGGGGTAGGGGAAGGGTAGTTGTTTTTACTGCAGCAAGTGAGGATGGGGGTAGGGTGAAGGGTTGATGTTTTTACTGGAGCAAGTGGGGATGGGGTAGGGGAAGCGTTGATGATTTGCTGGAGCAAGTGGGGATGGGGGTACGGGAAGTGTTGATGTTTTTAATGGAGCAACTGGGGATGGGGGTAGGGGAAGGGTGGTTATTTTTGCGGGAGCAAGTGGGGATGGGGGTAGGGGGAAGGGTTGATGATTTTACTGCAGCAAGTGGGGATGGGGTAGGGGTAGGGTTGATGTTTTGATGGAGCAAGTGGGGATGGGGGTAGGGGGAAGTGTTGATGTTTTTACTGGAGCAAGTGGGGATGGGGTTATGGGAAGGGTTGATGATTTTACTGCAGCAAGTGGAGATGGGGTAGGGGGAATTGTTGATGTTTTTAGTAGAGCAAGTGGGGATGGGGTACGGGAAGGTTTGATGTTTTTGCTGGAGCAAGTGGGGATGGGTTAGGGGAAGGGTTGATAATTTTGCTGGAGCATGTGGGAATGGGGGTAGGGGAAGGGTTGATGTTTTTACTGGAGCAAGTGGGGATGGGGTAGGGGAAGGGTTGATATTTTACTGGAGCAAGTGGGGATGGGGTAGGGGGAAGTGTTGATGTTTTTACTGGAGCAAGTGGGGAAGGGGGTAGGGGGAAGGGTTGATGTTTCACTGGAGCAAGTGGATTGGCGTAGGAGGAAGGATTGATGTTTTGCTGGAGCAAGTGGGGATGGAGGTAGGGGGAAGTGTTGATGTTATTACTGGAGCAAGTGGGGATGGGGGTATGGGAAGGGTTGATGATTTTACTGCAGCAAGTGGAGATGGTGTAGGGGGAAGTGTTGATGTTTTTAGTAGAGCAAGTGGGGATGGGGTATGGGAAGGTTTGATGTTTTTGCTGGAGCAAGTGGGGATGGGGTAGGGGAAGGGTTAATGTTTTGCTGGAGCATGTGAGAATGGGGGTAGGGGAAGGGTTGATGTTTTTACTGGAGCAAGTGGGGATGGGGTAGGGGAAGTGTTGATGTTTTTAGTGGAGCAAGTGGGGATGGGGTAGGGGAAGGGTTGATATTTTACTGGAGCAAGTGGGGATGGGGTAGGGGGAAGTGTTGATGTTTTTACTGGAGCAAGTGGGGAAGGGGGTAGGGGGAAGGGTTGATGTTTCACTGGAGCAAGTGGGGTTGGCGTAGGAGGAAGGATTGATGTTTTGCTGGAGCAAGTGGGGATGGAGGTAGGGGGAAGTGTTGATGTGTTTACTGGAGCATGTGGGGATGGGGTAGGGGAAGGGTTGATGTTTTTACTGGAGCATGTGGGGATGGGGTAGGGGGAAGTGTTGATGTTTTTACTGGAGCAAGTGGGGAAGGGGGTAGGGGGAAGGGTTGATGTTTCACTGGAGCAAGTGGGGTTGGCGTAGGAGGAATGATTGATGTTTTGCTGGAGCAAGTGGGGATGGAGGTAGGGGGAAGTGTTGATGTTTTTACTGGAGCATGTGGGGATGGGTTAGGGGAAGGGTTGATGTTTTTACTGGAGCATGTGGGGATGGGGTTAGGGGAAGGGTTGATGTTTTTACTGGAGCAAGAGGGGATGGGGTAGGGGGAAGGGTTGATGTTTTTACTGGAGCAAGTGGGGATGAGGTAGGGGAAAGGGTTGATGTTTTTAGTGGAGGAAGTGGGGATGGGGTAGGGGAAGGGTTGATGTTTTTGCTGGAGCATGTGGGAATGGGGGTAGGGGAAGGGTTGATGTTTTTACTGGAGCAAGTGGGGAATGGGGTAGGGGGAAGGGTTGATGTTCCACTGGAGCAAGTGGGGTTGGCGTAGGAGGAAAGATTGATGTTTTTACTGGAGCATGTGGGGATGGGGTAGGGGTGGGTTGATGTTTTTACTGGAGCAAGTGGGGATGGGGGTAGGGGAGGGTTGATGTTTTTACTGGAGCAAGTGGGGATGGGGTAGGGGGAAGGGTTGATGTTTTTACTGGAGCAAGTGGGGATGAGGTAGGGGAAAGTGTTGATGTTTTTACTGCAGCAAGTGGGGATGGGGGTATGGGAAGGGTTGATGATTTTATTGGAGCAAATGGGGATGGGGTAGGGGGAAGGGTTGATGTTTTTACTGGAGCAAGTGGGGATGGGGTAGGGGGAAGGGTTGATGTTTTTACTGGAGCAAGTGGGGATGGGGTAGGGGGAAGGGTTGATGTTTTCACTGGAGCAATTTGGGGTTGAGGGAGCGGAAATGTTAATGTTTTTACTGGAGCAAGTGGGGATAGGGTCGGGGAAGTTTTGATGTTTTTGCTGGAGGAAATGGGGATGGGGTAGCGGGAAGGGTTGATGTTTTTACTGGAGCAAGTGGGGATGGGGTAGGGGGAAGTGTTGATGTTTTTACTAGAGCATGTGGGGATGGGGTAGAGGAAGGGTTCATGTATTTACTGGAAGAAGTGGAGATGGGGGAAGGGGAAGGGTTGATGTTTTTACTGGAGCAAGTGGGGATGGGGCAGGGGATGGGTTGATGTTTTTACTGGAGCAAGTGGGTATGAGGTGGGGGAAGTTTTGATGCTTTTACTGCAGCAAGTGGTGATGGTGTAGGGGAAGGGTTGATGTTTTTACTGGGGCAAGTTGTGATTGGGGTAGGGGGAAAGGTTGATGTTTTTTCCTGGGGCAAGTGGGGATGGGGTAGGGGGAAGGGTTGATGTTTTCACTGGCGCAATTTGGGGTTGAGGGAGCGGAAATGTTAATGTTTTTACTGGAGCAAGTGGGGATGGGGTTAGGGGGAAGTGTTGATGTTTTTACTAGAACAAGTGGGGATGGTGTTAGGGGGAAGTGTTGATGTTTTTACTGGAGCAAGTGGGGATGGGGTAGGGGAAGGGTTGATGTTTTTACTGGAGCAAGTGGGGATGCGGGTAGGGGGCAGGGTTGATGTTTTTGCGGGAGTAAGTGGGGATGGGGGTATAGGAAGGGTTGATGTTTTCACTGGAGCAATTTGGGGTTGGGGTAGCGGAAATGTCAATGTTTTTACTGGAGCAAGTGCGGATGGGGTAGGGGGAAGTCTTGATGTTTTTACTGGAGCAAGCAGGGATGTGGTAGGGGAAGGGTTGATGTTTTTACTGGCACAAGTGGGGATGGGGTAGGGGGAGGGTTTGATGTATTGCCTGGAGCAAGTGGGGATGGGGTCAGGGAAGTGTTGATGTTTTTACTGCAGCAAGTGGTGATGGGGTAGGGGGAAGGGTTGATGTTTTTACTGGAGCAAGTGGTGATGGGGTAGGGGGAAGGGTTGATGTTTTTACTGGAGCAAGTGGGGATGGGGTAGGGGGAAGGGTTAATGTTTATACTGGAGCAAGTGGGGATGCGGGTAGGGGGCAGGGTTGATGTTTTTGCGGGAGCAAGTGGGGATGGGGTAGGGGAAGTGTTGATGTTTTTACTGCAGCACGTGGGGATGGGGTAGGGGGACGTTTTGATGATTTTACTAGAGCATGTGGGGATGGGGTAGGGGAAGGGTTCATGTATTTACTGGAACAAGTGGAGATGGGGGAAGGGGAAGGGTTGATGTTTTTACTGGAGCAAGTGGGGATGGGGTAGGGGAAGGGTTGATGTATTTACTGGAACAAGTGGGGATGAGGTAGGGGGAAGTGTTGATGCTTTTACTGGAGCAAATGGGGATGGGGTAGGGGGAAGGGTAGATGTTTTTACTACAGCAAGTGGGGATGGGGTTGGGGGAAAAGTCTGATGTTTTCACTGGAGCAATTTGGGGTTGGGGTAGCGGAAATGTTGATGTTTTTACTGGAGCAAGTGGGGATGCGGTAGTGGGAAGTGTTGCTGTTTTTACTGGAGGAAGTGGGGATGGGGTACGGGAAGGATTGATGTTTTTACTGGAGCAAGTGGGGATGGGGTAGGGGAAAGTGTTGATGCTTTTACTGCAGCAAGTGGGGATGGGGTAGGGGAAGGGTTGATGTTTTTAATGGAGCAAGTGGGGATGGGGTAGGGGAAGGGTTGATGTTTTTACTGGAGCAAGTGGGGATGGGGTAGGGGAAGGGTTGATGTTTTTACTGGAGCAAGTGGGGATGGGGTAGGGGAAAGTGTTGATGCTTTTACTGCAGCAAGTGGGGATGGGGTAGGGGAAGGTTTGATGTTTTTACTGCAGCAAGTGGGGTTGGGTAGGGGGAAGTGTTGATGTTTTTACTGCAGCAAGTGGGGATGAGGTAGGGGGAAGAGTTCATGCTTTTACTGGAGCAAGTGGGGATGGGGTGGGGGAAGGGTAGTTGTTTTTACTGCAGCAAGTGGGGATGGGGTTGGGGTAGGGTTGATGTTTTGCTGGAGCAAGTGGGGATGGGGTAGTGGGAAGTATTGATGTTTTTACTGGAGCAAGTGGGGATGGGGGTAGGGGAAAGTGTTGATGTTTTAAATGGAGCAAGTGGGGATGGGGTAGGGGAAGGGTTGATGTTTTTACTGCAGCAAGTGGGGATGGGGGTAGGGTGAAGGGTTGATGTTTTTACTGGAGCAAGTGGGGATGGGGTAGGGGAAGGGTTGATGATTTGCTGGAGCAAGTGGGGATGGGGGTAGGGGAAGTGTTGATGTTTTTAATGGAGCAACCGGGAATGGGGGTAGGGGAAGGGTGGATATTTTTGCGGGAGCATGTGGGGATGGGGGTAGGGGGAAGGGTTGATGATTTTACTGCAGCAAGTGGGGATGGGGTAGGGGTAGGGTTGATGTTTTGCTGGAGCAAGTGGGGATGGGGGTAGGGGGAAGGGTTGATGTTTTTGCTGGAGCATGTGAGAATGGGGGTAGGGGAAGGGTTGATGTTTTTACTGGAGCAAGTGGGGATGGGGTAGGGGAAGTGTTGATGTTTTTAGTGGAGGAAGTGGGGATGGGGTAGGGGAAGGGTTGATATTTTACTGGAGCAAGTGGGGATGGGGTAGGGGGAAGTGTTGATGTTTTTACTGGAGCAAGTGGGGAAGGGGGTAGGGGGAAGGGTTGATGTTTCACTGGAGCAAGTGGGGTTGGCGTAGGAGGAAGGATTGATGTTTTGCTGGAGCAAGTGGGGATGGAGGTAGGGGGAAGTGTTGATGTGTTTACTGGAGCATGTGGGGATGGGGTAGGGGAAGGGTTGATGTTTTTTCTGGAGCATGTGGGGATGGGGGTAGGGGAAGGGTTGATGTTTTTACTGGAGCAAGTGGGGATGGGGTAGGGGGAAGGGTTGATGTTTTTACTGGAGCAAGTGGGGATGGGGGTATGGGAAGGGTTGATGATTTTACTGGAGCAAATGGGGATGGGGTAGGGGGAAGGGTTGATGTTTTTACTGGAGCAAGTGGAGATGGGGTAGGGGGAAGGGTTGATGTTTTTATTGGAGCACGTGGGGATGGGGTAGGGGAAGGGTTGATGTTTTTGCTGGAGCATGTGGGAATGGGGGTAGGGGAAGGGTTGATGTTTTTACTGGAGCAAGTGGGGATGGGGTAGGGGAAGTGTTGATGTTTTTAGTGGAGGAAGTGGGGATGGGGTAGGGGAAGGGTTGATATTTTACTGGAGCAAGTGGGGATGGGGGTAGGGGAAGTGTTGATATTTTTACTGGAGCAAGTGGTGATGGGGGTAGGGGAAGTGTTTAAGTTTTTGCTGGAGCAAGTGGGGATGGGGGTAGGGGGAAGGGTTGATGATTTCACTGGAGCAATTTGGGGTTGGGGTAGTGGAAATGTTAATGTTTTTGCTGGAGCAAGTGGGGATAGGGTCGGGGAAGTTTTGATGTTTTTGCTGGAGGAAATGGGGATGGGGTAGCGGGAAGGGTTGATGTTTTTACTGGAGCAAGTGGGGATGGGGTAGGGGGAAGTGTTGATGTTTTTACTAGACCATGTGGGGATGGGGTAGGGGAAGGGTTCATGTATTTACTGGAAGAAGTGGAGATGGGGGAAGGGGAAGGGTTGATGTTTTTACTGGAGCAAGTGGGGATGGGGCAGGGGATGGGTTGATGTTTTTACTGGAGCAAGTGGGGATGAGGTGGGGGAAGTTTTGATGCTTTTACTGCAGCAAGTGGTGATGGTGTAGGGGAAGGGTTGATGTTTTTACTGGGGCAAGTTGTGATTGGGGTAGGGGGAAAGGTTGATGTTTTTTCCTGGAGCAAGTGGGGATGGGTTAGGGGGAAGGGTTGATGTTTTCACTGGCGCAATTTGGGGTTGAGGGAGCGGAAATGTTAATGTTTTTACTGGAGCAAGTGGGGATGGGGTTAGGGGGAAGTGTTGATGTTTTTACTAGAACAAGTGGGGATGGGGTTAGGGGGAAGTGTTGATGTTTTTACTGGAGCAAGTGGGGATGGGGTAGGGGAAGGGTTGATGTTTTTACTGGAGCAAGTGGGGATGCGGGTAGGGGGCAGGGTTGATGTTTTTGCGGGAGTAAGTGGGGATGGGGGTATAGGAAGGGTTGATGTTTTCACTGGAGCAATTTGGGGTTGGGGTAGCGGAAATGTCAATGTTTTTACTGGAGCAAGTGCAGATGGGGTAGGGGGAAGTCTTGATGTTTTTACTGGAGCAAGCAGGGATGTGGTAGGGGAAGGGTTGATGTTTTTACTGGCACAAGTGGGGATGGGGTAGGGGGAGGGTTTGATGTATTGCCTGGAGCAAGTGGGGATGGGGTCAGGGAAGTGTTGATGTTTTTACTGCAGCACGTGGGGATGGGGTAGGGGGACGTTTTGATGATTTTACTAGAGCATGTGGGGATGGGGTAGGGGAAGGGTTCATGTATTTACTGGAACAAGTGGAGATGGGGGAAGGGGAAGGGTTGATGTTTTTACTGGAGCAAGTGGGGATGGGGTAGGGGAAGGGTTGATGTATTTACTGGAACAAGTGGGGATGAGGTAGGGGGAAGTGTTGATCCTTTTACTGGAGCAAATGGGGATGGGGTAGGGGGAAGGGTAGATGTTTTTACTACAGCAAGTGGGGATGGGGTTGGGGGAAATGTCTGATGTTTTCACTGGAGCAATTTGGGGTTGGGGTAGCGGAAATGTTGATGTTTTTACTAGAGCAAGTGGGGATGCGGTAGTGGGAAGTGTTGCTGTTTTTACTGGAGGAAGTGGGGATGGGGTACGGGAAGGATTGATGTTTTTACTGGAGCAAGTGGGGATGGGGTAGGGGAAAGTGTTGATGCTTTTACTGCAGCAAGTGGGGATGGGGTAGGGGAAGGGTTGATGTTTTTACTGGAGCAAGTGGGGATGGGGTAGGGGAAAGTGTTGATGCTTTTACTGCAGCAAGTGGGGATGGGGTAGGGGAAGGTTTGATGTTTTTACTGCAGCAAGTGGGGTTGGGTAGGGGGAAGTGTTGATGTTTTTACTGCAGCAAGTGGGGATGAGGTAGGGGGAAGAGTTGATGCTTTTACTGGAGCAAGTGGGGATGGGGTAGGGGGAAGGGTAGTTGTTTTTACTGCAGCAAGTGGGGATAGGGTAGGGGTAGGGTTGATGTTTTGCTGGAGCAAGTGGGGATGGGGTAGTGGGAAGTATTGATGTTTTTACTGGAGCAAGTGGGGATGGGGTAGGGGAAAGTGTTGATGTTTTAAATGGAGCAAGTGGGGATGGGGTAGGGGAAGGTATGATGTTTTTACTGCAGCAAGTGGGGATGGGGGTAGGGTGAAGGGTTGATGTTTTTACTGGAGCAAGTGGGGATGGGGTAGGGGTAGGGTTGATGTTTTTGCTGGAGCAAGTGGGGATGGGGGTAGGGGAAGTGTTGATGTTTTTAATGGAGCAACCGGGAAGGGTGGATATTTTTGTGGGAGCATGTGGGGATGGGGGTAGGGGGAAGGGTTGATGTTTTTACTGCAGCAAGTGGGGATGGGGTAGGGGGAAGGTTGATGTTTTGCTGGAGCAAGTGGGGATGGGGGTAGGGGGAAGGGTTGATGTTTTTGCTGGAGCATGTGAGAATGGGGGTAGGGGAAGGGTTGATGTTTTTACTGGAGCAAGTGGGGATGGGGTAGGGGAAGTGTTGATGTTTTTAGTGGAGCAAGTGGGGATGGGGTAGGGGAAGGGTTGATATTTTACTGGAGCAAGTGGGGATGGGGTAGGGGGAAGTGTTGATGTTTTTACTGGAGCAAGTGGGGAAGGGGGTAGGGGGAAGGGTTGATGTTTCACTGGAGCAAGTGGGGTTGGCGTAGGAGGAAGGATTGATGTTTTGCTGGAGCAAGTGGGGATGGAGGTAGGGGGAAGTGTTGATGTGTTTACTGGAGCATGTGGGGATGGGGTAGGGGAAGGGTTGATGTTTTTACTGGAGCATGTGGGGATGGGGTAGGGGGAAGTGTTGATGTTTTTACTGGAGCAAGTGGGGAAGGGGGTAGGGGGAAGGGTTGATGTTTCACTGGAGCAAGTGGGGTTGGCGTAGGAGGAAGGATTGATGTTTTGCTGGAGCAAGTGGGGATGGAGGTAGGGGGAAGTGTTGATGTTTTTACTGGAGCATGTGGAGATGGGTTAGGGGAAGGGTTGATGTTTTTACTGGAGCATGTGGGGATGGGGGTAGGGGAAGTGTTGATGTTTTTAATGGAGCAACCGGGAATTGGGGTAGGGGAACGGTGGATATTTTTGCGGGAGCATGTGGGGATGGGGGTAGGGGGAAGGGTTGATGATTTTACTGCAGCAAGTGGGGATGGGGTAGGGGTAGGGTTGATGTTTTGCTGGAGCAAGTGGGGATGGGGGTAGGGGGAAGGGTTGAATTTTTTGCTGGAGCATGTGAGAATGGGGGTAGGGGAAGGGTTGATGTTTTTACTGGAGCAAGTGGGGATGGGGTAGGGGAAGTGTTGATGTTTTTACTGGAGCAAGTGGGGATGGGGTAGGGGAAGTGTTGATGTTTTTAGTGGAGGAAGTGGGGATGGGGTAGGGGAAGGGTTGATATTTTACTGGAGCAAGTGGGGATGGGGTAGGGGGAAGTGTTGATGTTTTTACTGGAGCTGGTGGGGAAGGGGGTAGAGGGAATGGTTGATGTTTCACTGGAGCAAGTGGGGTTGGCGTAGGAGGAAGGATTGATGTTTTGCTGGAGCAAGTGGGGATGGAGGTAGGGGGAAGTGTTGATGTTTTTACTGGAGCATGTGGGGATGAGGTAGGGGAAAGTGTTGATGTTTTTACTGCAGCAAGTGGGGATGGGGGTATGGGAAGGGTTGATGATTTTACTGGAGCAAATGGGGATGGGGTAGGGGGAAGTGTTGATGTTTTTACTGGAGCAAGTGGGGATGGGGTAGGGGGAAGGGTTGATGTTTTTACTGGAGCAAGTGGGGATGGGGTAGGGGTAGGGTTGATGTTTTGCTGGAGCAAGTGGGGATGGGGTAGTGGGAAGTATTGATGTTTTTACTGGAGCAAGTGGGGATGGGGGTAGGGGAAAGTGTTGATGTTTTAAATGGAGCAAGTGGGGATGGGGTAGGGGAAGGGTTGATGTTTTTACTGCAGCAAGTGGGGATGGGGGTAGGGTGAAGGGTTGATGTTTTTACTGGAGCAAGTGGGGATGGGGTAGGGGAAGGGTTGATGATTTGCTGGAGCAAGTGGGGATGGGGGTAGGGGAAGTGTTGATGTTTTTAATGGAGCAACCGGGAATGGGGGTAGGGGAAGGGTGGATATTTTTGCGGGAGCATGTGGGGATGGGGGTAGGGGGAAGGGTTGATGTTTTTACTGGAGCAAGTGGGGATGGGGTAGGGGGAAGGGTTGATGTTTTCACTGGAGCAATTTGGGGTTGAGGGAGCGGAAATGTTAATGTTTTTACTGGAGCAAGTGAGGATGGGTTAGGGGGAAGTGTTGATGTATTTACTGGAGCAAGTGGGGATGGGGGTAGGGGAAGTGTTGATGTTTTTACTGGAGCAAGTGGTGATGGGGGTAGGGGAAGTGTTTAAGTTTTTGCTGGAGCAAGTGGGGATGGGGGTAGGGGGAAGGGTTGATGATTTCACTGGAGCAATTTGGGGTTGGGGTAGTGGAAATGTTAATGTTTTTGCTGGAGCAAGTGGGGATAGGGTCGGGGAAGTTTTGATGTTTTTGCTGGAGGAAATGGGGATGGGGTAGCGGGAAGGGTTGATGTTTTTACTGGAGCAAGTGGGGATGGGGTAGGGGGAAGTGTTGATGTTTTTACTAGAGCATGTGGGGATGGGGTAGGGGAAGGGTTCATGTATTTACTGGAAGAAGTGGAGATGGGGGAAGGGGAAGGGTTGATGTTTTTACTGGAGCAAGTGGGGATGGGGCAGGGGATGGGTTGATGTTTTTACTGGAGCAAGTGGGGATGAGGTGGGGGAAGTTTTGATGCTTTTACTGCAGCAAGTGGTGATGGTGTAGGGGAAGGGTTGATGTTTTTACTGGGGCAAGTTGTGATTGGGGTAGGGGGAAATGTTGATGTTTTTTCCTGGAGCAAGTGGGGATGGGTTAGGGGGAAGGGTTGATGTTTTCACTGGCGCAATTTGGGGTTGAGGGAGCGGAAATGTTAATGTTTTTACTGGAGCAAGTGGGGATGGGGTTAGGGGGAAGTGTTGATGTTTTTACTAGAACAAGTGGGGATGGGGTTAGGGGGAAGTGTTGATGTTTTTACTGGAGCAAGTGGGGATGGGGTAGGGGAAGGGTTGATGTTTTTACTGGAGCAAGTGGGGATGCGGGTAGGGGGCAGGGTTGATGTTTTTGCGGGAGTAAGTGGGGATGGGGGTATAGGAAGGGTTGATGTTTTCACTGGAGCAATTTGGGGTTGGGGTAGCGGAAATGTCAATGTTTTTACTGGAGCAAGTGCGGATGGGGTAGGGGGAAGTCTTGATGTTTTTACTGGAGCAAGCAGGGATGTGGTAGGGGAAGGGTTGATGTTTTTACTGGCACAAGTGGGGATGGGGTAGGGGGAGGGTTTGATGTATTGCCTGGAGCAAGTGGGGATGGGGTCAGGGAAGTGTTGATGTTTTTACTGCAGCACGTGGGGATGGGGTAGGGGGACGTTTTGATGATTTTACTAGAGCATGTGGGGATGGGGTAGGGGAAGGGTTCATGTATTTACTGGAACAAGTGGAGATGGGGGAAGGGGAAGGGTTGATGTTTTTACTGGAGCAAGTGGGGATGGGGTAGGGGAAGGGTTGATGTATTTACTGGAACAAGTGGGGATGAGGTAGGGGGAAGTGTTGATGCTTTTACTGGAGCAAATGGGGATGGGGTAGGGGGAAGGGTAGATGTTTTTACTACAGCAAGTGGGGATGGGGTTGGGGGAAATGTCTGATGTTTTCACTGGAGCAATTTGGGGTTGGGGTAGCGGAAATGTTGATGTTTTTACTGGAGCAAGTGGGGATGCGGTAGTGGGAAGTGTTGCTGTTTTTACTGGAGGAAGTGGGGATGGGGTACGGGAAGGATTGATGTTTTTACTGGAGCAAGTGGGGATGGGGTAGGGGAAAGTGTTGATGCTTTTACTGCAGCAAGTGGGGATGGGGTAGGGGAAGGGTTGATGTTTTTACTGGAGCAAGTGGGGATGGGGTAGGGGAAAGTGTTGATGCTTTTACTGCAGCAAGTGGGGATGGGGTAGGGGAAGGTTTGATGTTTTTACTGCAGCAAGTGGGGTTGGGTAGGGGGAAGTGTTGATGTTTTTACTGCAGCAAGTGGGGATGAGGTAGGGGGAAGAGTTGATGCTTTTACTGGAGCAAGTGGGGATGGGGTTGGGGGAAGGGTAGTTGTTTTTACTGCAGCAAGTGGGGATAGGGTAGGGGTAGGGTTGATGTTTTGCTGGAGCAAGTGGGGATGGGGTAGTGGGAAGTATTGATGTTTTTACTGGAGCAAGTGGGGATGGGGTAGGGGAAAGTGTTGATGTTTTAAATGGAGCAAGTGGGGATGGGGTAGGGGTAGGGTTGATGTTTTTGCTGGAGCAAGTGGGGATGGGGGTAGGGGAAGTGTTGATGTTTTTAATGGAGCAACCGGGAATGGGGGTAGGGGAAGGGTGGACATTTTTGCGGGAGCATGTGGGGGTGGGGGTAGGGGGAAGGGTTGATGTTTTTACTGCAGCAAGTGGGGATGGGGTAGGGGGAATGTTGATGTTTTGCTGGAGCAAGTGGGGATGGGGGTAGGGGGAAGGGTTGATGTTTTTGCTGGAGCATGTGAGAATGGGGATAGGGGAAGGGTTGATGTTTTTACTGGAGCAAGTGGGGATGGGGTAGGGGAAGTGTTGATGTTTTTAGTGGAGCAAGTGGGGATGGGGTAGGGGAAGGGTTGATATTTTACTGGATCAAGTGGGGATGGGGTAGGGGGAAGTGTTGATGTTTTTACTGGAGCAAGTGGGGAAGGGGGTAGGGGGAAGGGTTGATGTTTCACTGGAGCAAGTGGGGTTGGCGTAGGAGGAAGGATTGATGTTTTGCTGGAGCAAGTGGGGATGGAGGTAGGGGGAAGTGTTGATGTGTTTACTGGAGCATGTGGGGATGGGGTAGGGGAAGGGTTGATGTTTTTACTGGAGCATGTGGGGATGGGGTAGGGGGAAGTGTTGATGTTTTTACTGGAGCAAGTGGGGAAGGGGGTAGGGGGAAGGGTTGATGTTTCACTGGAGCAAGTGGGGTTGGCGTAGGAGGAAGGATTGATGTTTTGCTGGAGCAAGTGGGGATGGAGGTAGGGGGAAGTGTTGATGTTTTTACTGGAGCATGTGGGGATGGGTTAGGGGAAGGGTTGATATTTTTACTGGAGCATGTGGGGATGGGGGTAGGGGAAGTGTTGATGTTTTTAATGGAGCAACCGGGAATGGGGGTAGGGGAACGGTGGATATTTTTGCGGGAGCATGTGGGGATGGGGGTAGGGGGAAGGGTTGATGATTTTACTGCAGCAAGTGGGGATGGGGTAGGGGTAGGGTTGATGTTTTGCTGGAGCAAGTGTGGATGCGGGTAGGGGGAAGGGTTGATGTTTTTGCTGGAGCATGTGAGAATGGGGGTAGGGGAAGGGTTGATGTTTTTACTGGAGCAAGTGGGGATGGGGTAGGGGAAGTGTTGATGTTTTTAGTGGAGCAAGTGGGGATTGGGTAGGGGAAGGGTTGATATTTTACTGGAGCAAGTGGGGATGGGGTAGGGGGAAGTGTTGATGTTTTTACTGGAGCAAGTGGGGAAGGGGGTAGGGGGAAGGGTTGATGTTTCACTGGAGCAAGTGGGGTTGGCGTAGGAGGAAGGATTGATGTTTTGCTGGAGCAAGTGGGGATGGAGGTAGGGGGAAGTGTTGATGTGTTTACTGGAGCATGTGGGGATGGGGTAGGGGAAGGGTTGATGTTTTTACTGGAGCATGTGGGGATGGGGGTAGGGGAAGGGTTGATGTTTTTACTGGAGCAAGTGGGGATGGGGTAGGGGGAAGGGTTGATGTTTTTACTGGAGCAAGTGGGGATGGGGGTATGGGAAGGGTTGATGATTTTACTGGAGCAATTTGGGGTTGGGGTAGTGGAAATGTTAATGTTTTTGCTGGAGCAAGTGGGGATAGGGTCGGGGAAGTTTTGATGTTTTTGCTGGAGGAAATGGGGATGGGGTAGCGGGAAGGGTTGATGTTTTTACTGGAGCAAGTGGGGATGGGGTAGGGGGAAGTGTTGATGTTTTTACTAGAGCATGTGGGGATGGGGTAGGGGAAGTGTTGATGTTTTTAATGGAGCAACCGGGATTGGGGGTAGGGGAACGGTGGATATTTTTGCGGGAGCATGTGGGGATGGGGGTAGGGGGAAGGGTTGATGATTTTACTGCAGCAAGTGGGGATGGGGTAGGGGTAGGGTTGATGTTTTGCTGGAGCAAGTGTGGATGGGGGTAGGGGGAAGGGTTGATGTTTTTGCTGGAGCATGTGAGAATGGGGGTAGGGGAAGGGTTGATGTTTTTACTGGAGCAAGTGGGGATGGGGTAGGGGAAGTGTTGATGTTTTTAGTGGAGCAAGTGGGGATTGGGTAGGGGAAGGGTTGATATTTTACTGGAGCAAGTGGGGATGGGGTAGGGGGAAGTGTTGATGTTTTTACTGGAGCAAGTGGGGAAGGGGGTAGGGGGAAGGGTTGATGTTTCACTGGAGCAAGTGGGGTTGGCGTAGGAGGAAGGATTGATGTTTTGCTGGAGCAAGTGGGGATGGAGGTAGGGGGAAGTGTTGATGTGTTTACTGGAGCATGTGGGGATGGGGTAGGGGAAGGGTTGATGTTTTTACTGGAGCATGTGGGGATGGAGGTAGGGGAAGGGTTGATGTTTTTACTGGAGCAAGTGGGGATGGGGTAGGGGGAAGGGTTGATGTTTTTACTGGAGCAAGTGGGGATGGGGGTATGGGAAGGGTTGATGATTTTACTGGAGCAATTTGGGGTTGGGGTAGTGGAAATGTTAATGTTTTTGCTGGAGCAAGTGGGGATAGGGTCGGGGAAGTTTTGATGTTTTTGCTGGAGGAAATGGGGATGGGGTAGCGGGAAGGGTTGATGTTTTTACTGGAGCAAGTGGGGATGGGGTAGGGGGAAGTGTTGATGTTTTTACTAGAGCATGTGGGGATGGGGTAGGGGAAGGGTTTATGTATTTACTGGAAGAAGTGGAGATGGGGGACGGGGAAGGGTTGATGTTTTTACTGGAGCAAGTGGGGATGGGGCAGGGGATGGGTTGATGTTTTTACTGGAGCAAGTGGGGATGAGGTGGGGGAAGTTTTGATGCTTTTACTGCAGCAAGTGGTGATGGTGTAGGGGAAGGGTTGATGTTTTTACTGGAGCAAGTGGGGATGCGGGTAGGGGGCAGGGTTGATGTTTTTGCGGGAGTATGTGGGGATGGGGGTATAGGAAGGGTTGATGTTTTCACTGGAGCAATTTGGGGTTGGGGTAGCGGAAATGTCAATGTTTTTACTGGAGCAAGTGCGGATGGGGTAGGGGGAAGTCTTGATGTTTTTACTGGAGCAAGCAGGGATGTGGTAGGGGAAAGGTTGATGTTTTTACTGGCACAAGTGGGGATGGGGTAGGGGGAGGGTTTGATGTATTGCCTGGAGCAAGTGGGGATGGGGTCAGGGAAGTGTTGATGTTTTTACTGCAGCACGTGGGGATGGGGTAGGGGGACGTTTTGATGATTTTACTAGAGCATGTGGGGATGGGGTAGGGGAAGGGTTCATGTATTTACTGGAACAAGTGGAGATGGGGGAAGGGGAAGGGTTGATGTTTTTACTGGAGCAAGTGGGGATGGGGTAGGGGAAGGGTTGATGTATTTACTGGAACAAGTGGGGATGAGGTAGGGGGAAGTGTTGATGCTTTTACTGGAGCAAATGGGGATGGGGTAGGGGGAAGGGTAGATGTTTTTACTACAGCAAGTGGGGATGGGGTTGGGGGAAATGTCTGATGTTTTCACTGGAGCAATTTGGGGTTGGGGTAGCGGAAATGTTGATGTTTTTACTGGAGCAAGTGGGGATGCGGTAGTGGGAAGTGTTGCTGTTTTTACTGGAGGAACTGGGGATGGGGTACGGGAAGGATTGATGTTTTTACTGGAGCAAGTGGGGATGGGGTAGGGGAAAGTGTTGATGCTTTTACTGCAGCAAGTGGGGATGGGGTAGGGGAAGGGTTGATGTTTTTACTGGAGCAAGTGGGGATGGGGTAGGGGAAAGTGTTGATGCTTTTACTGCAGCAAGTGGGGATGGGGTAGGGGAAGGTTTGATGTTTTTACTGCAGCAAGTGGGGTTGGGTAGGGGGAAGTGTTGATGTTTTTACTGCAGCAAGTGGGGATGAGGTAGGGGGAAGAGTTGATGCTTTTACTGGAGCAAGTGGGGATGGGGTAGGGGGAGGGGTAGTTGTTTTTACTGCAGCAAGTGGGGATAGGGTAGGGGTAGGGTTGATGTTTTGCTGGAGCAAGTGGGGATGGGGTAGTGGGAAGTATTGATGTTTTTACTGGAGCAAGTGGGGATGGGGTAGGGGAAAGTGTTGATGTTTTAAATGGAGCAAGTGGGGATGGGGTAGGGGAAGGGTTGATGTTTTTACTGCAGCAAGTGGGGATGGGGGTAGGGTGAAGGGTTGATGTTTTTACTGGAGCAAGTGGGGATGGGGTAGGGGTAGGGTTGATGTTTTTGCTGGAGCAAGTGGGGATGGGGGTAGGGGAAGTGTTGATGTTTTTAATGGAGCAACCGGGAATGGGGGTAGGGGAAGTGTGGATATTTTTGCGGGAGCATGTGGGGATGGGGGTAGGGGGAAGGGTTGATGTTTTTACTGCAGCAAGTGGGGATGGGGTAGGGGGAAGGTTGATGTTTTGCTGGAGCAAGTGGGGATGGGGGTAGGGGGAAGGGTTGATGTTTTTGCTGGAGCATGTGAGAATGGGGGTAGGGGAAGGGTTGATGTTTTTACTGGAGCAAGTGGGGATGGGGTAGGGGAAGTGTTGATATTTTACTGGAGCAAGTGGGGATGGGGTAGGGGGAAGTGTTGATGTTTTTACTGGAGCAAGTGGGGAAGCGGGTAGGGGGAAGGGTTGATGTTTCACTGGAGCAAGTGGGGTTGGCGTGGGAGGAAGGATTGATGTTTTGCTGGAGCAAGTGGGGACGGAGGTAGGGGGAAGTGTTGATGTGTTTACTGGAGAATGTGGGGATGGGGTAGGGGAAGGGTTGATGTTTTTACTGGAGCATGTGGGGATGGGGTAGGGGGAAGTGTTGATGTTTTTACTGGAGCAAGTGGGGAAGGGGGTAGGGGGAAGGGTTGATGTTTCACTGGAGCAAGTGGGGTTGGCGTAGGAGGAAGGATTGATGTTTTGCTGGAGCAAGTGGGGATGGAGGTAGCGGGAAGTGTTGATGTTTTTACTGGAGCATGTGGGGATGGGTTAGGGGAAGGGTTGATGTTTTTACTGGAGCATGTGGGGATGGGGTTAGGGGAAGGGTTGATGTTTTTACTGGAGCAAGAGGGGATGGGGTAGGGGGAAGGGTTGATGTTTTTACTGGAGCAAGTGGGGATGACGTAGGGGAAAGGGTTGATGTTTTTAGTGGAGGAAGTGGGGATGGGGTAGGGGAAGGGTTGATGTTTTTGCTGGAGCATGTAGGAATGGGGGTAGGGGAAGGGTTGATGTTTTTACTGGAGCAAGTGGGGAATGGGGTAGGGGGAAGGGTTGATGTTTCACTGGAGCAAGTGGGGTTGGCGTAGGAGGAAGGATTGATGTTTTTACTGGAGCATGTGGGGATGGGGTAGGGGTGGGTTGATGTTTTTACTGGAGCAAGTGGGGATGGGGTAGGGGGAAGGGTTGATGTTTTTACTGGAGCAAGTGGGGATGAGGTAGGGGAAGCGTTGATGTTTTTACTGGAGCAAGTGGGGATGGGGTATGGGAAGGGTTGATGATTTTACTGGAGCAAATGGGGATGGGGTAGGGGGAAGGGTTGATGTTTTTACTGGTGCAAGTGGGGATGGGGTAGGGGGAAGGGTTGATGTTTTTACTGGAGCAAGTGGGGATGGGGTAGGGGGAAGGGTTGATGTTTTCACTGGAGCAATTTGGGGTTGAGGGAGCGGAAATGTTAATGTTTTTACTGGAGCAAGTGAGGATGGGTTAGGGGGAAGTGTTGATGTATTTACTGGAGCAAGTGGGGATGGGGGTAGGGGAAGTGTTGATGTTTTTACTGGAGCAAGTGGTGATGGGGGTAGGGGAAGGGTTGAAGTTTTTGCTGGAGCAAGTGGGGATGGGGGTAGGGGGAAGGGTTGATGATTTCACTGGAGCAATTTGGGGTTGGGGTAGTGGAAATGTTAATGTTTTTGGTGGAGCAAGTGGGGATAGGGTCGGGGAAGTTTTGATGTTTTTGCTGGAGGAAATGGGGATGGGGTAGCGGGAAGGGTTGATGTTTTTACTGGAGCAAGTGGGGATGGGGTAGGGGGAAGTGTTGATGTTTTTACTAGAGCATGTGGGGATGGGGTAGAGGAAGGGTTCATGTATTTACTGGAAGAAGTGGAGATGGGGGAAGGGGAAGTGTTGATGTTTTTACTAGAACAAGTGGGGATGGGGTTAGGGGGAAGTGTTGATGTTTTTACTGGAGCAAGTGGGGATGGGGTAGGGGAAGGGTTGATGTTTTTACTGGAGCAAGTGGGGATGCGGGTAGGGGGCAGGGTTGATGTTTTTGCGGGAGTAAGTGGGGATGGGGGTATAGGAAGGGTTGATGTTTTCACTGGAGCAATTTGGGGTTGGGGTAGCGGAAATGTCAATGTTTTTACTGGAGCAAGTGCGGATGGGGTAGGGGGAAGTCTTGATGTTTTTACTGGAGGAAGCAGGGATGTGGTAGGGGAAGGGTTGATGTTTTTACTGGCACAAGTGGGGATGGGGTAGGGGGAGGGTTTGATGTATTGCCTGGAGCAAGTGGGGATGGGGTCAGGGAAGTGTTGATGTTTTTACTGCAGCAAGTGGTGATGGGGTAGGGGGAAGGGTTGATGTTTTTACTGGAGCAAGTGGTGATGGGGTAGGGGGAAGGGTTGATGTTTTTACTGGAGCAAGTGGGGATGGGGTAGGGGGAAGGGTTAATGTTTATACTGGAGCAAGTGGGGATGCGGGTAGGGGGCAGGGTTGATGTTTTTGCGGGAGCAAGTGGGGATGGGGTAGGGGAAGTGTTGATGTTTTTACTGCAGCACGTGGGGATGGGGTAGGGGGACGTTTTGATGATTTTACTAGAGCATGTGGGGATGGGGTAGGGGAAGGGTTCATGTATTTACTGGAACAAGTGGAGATGGGGGAAGGGGAAGGGTTGATGTTTTTACTGGAGCAAGTGGGGATGGGGTAGGGGAAGGGTTGATGTATTTACTGGAACAAGTGGGGATGAGGTAGGGGGAAGTGTTGATGCTTTTACTGGAGCAAATGGGGATGGGGTAGGGGGAAGGGTAGATGTTTTTACTACAGCAAGTGGGGATGGGGTTGGGGGAATGTCTGATGTTTTCACTGGAGCAATTTGGGGTTCGGGTAGCGGAAATGTTGATGTTTTTACTGGAGCAAGTGGGGATGCGGTAGTGGGAAGTGTTGCTGTTTTTACTGGAGGAAGTGGGGATGGGGTACGGGAAGGATTGATGTTTTTACTGGAGCAAGTGGGGATGGGGTAGGGGAAAGTGTTGATGCTTTTACTTCAGCAAGTGGGGATGGGGTAGGGGAAGGGTTGATGTTTTTACTGGAGCAAGTGGGGATGGGGTAGGGGAAAGTGTTGATGCTTTTACTGCAGCAAGTGGGGATGGGGTTAGGGGAAGGTTTGATGCTTTTACTGCAGCAAGTGGGGATGGGGTAGGGGAAGTGTTGATGTTTTTACTGCAGCAAGTGGGGATGAGGTAGGGGGAAAAGTTGATGCTTTTACTGGAGCATGTGGGGATAGGGTGGGGGAAGGGTAGTTGTTTTTACTGCAGCAAGTGGGGATGGGGTAGGGGAAGGTTTGATGTTTTTACTGCAGCAAGTGGGGTTGGGTAGGGGGAAGTGTTGATGTTTTTACTGCAGCAAGTGGGGATAGGGTAGGGGTAGGGTTGATGTTTTGCTGGAGCAAGTGGGGATGGGGTAGTGGGAAATATTGATGTTTTTACTGGAGCAAGTGGGGATGGGGTAGGGGAAAGTGTTGATGTTTTAAATGGAGAAAGTGGGGATGGGGTAGGGGAAGGGTTGATGTTTTTACTGCAGCAAGTGGGGATGGGGGTAGGGTGAAGGGTTGATGTTTTTACTGGAGCAAGTGGGGATGGGGTAGGGGTAGGGTTGATGTTTTTGCTGGAGCAAGTGGGGATGGGGGTAGGGGGAAGGTTGATGTTTTGCTGGAGCAAGTGGGGATGGGGGTAGGGGGAAAGGTTGATGTTTTTGCTGGAGCATGTGAGAATGGGGGTAGGGGAAGGGTTGATGTTTTTACTGGAGCAAGTGGGGATGGGGTAGGGGAAGTGTTGATGTTTTTAGTGGAGCAAGTGGGGATGGGGTAGGGGAAGGGTTGATATTTTACTGGAGCAAGTGGGGATGGGGTAGGGGAAGTGTTGATGTTTTTACTGGAGCAAGTGGGGAAGGGGGTAGGGGGAAGGGTTGATGTTTCACTGGAGCAAGTGGGGTTGGCGTAGGAGGAAGGATTGATGTTTTGCTGGAGCAAGTGGGGATGGAGGTAGGGGGAAGTGTTGATGTGTTTACTGGAGAATGTGGGGATGGGGTAGGGGAAGGGTTGATGTTTTTACTGGAGCATGTGGGGATGGGGTAGGGGAAGTGTTGATGTTTTTACTGGAGCAAGTGGGGAATGGGGTAGGGGGAAGGGTTGATGTTTCACTGGAGCAAGTGGGGTTGGCGTAGGAGGAAGGATTGATGTTTTGCTGGAGCAAGTGGGGATGGAGGTAGGGGGAAGTGTTGATGTTTTTACTGGAGCATGTGGGGATGGGTTAGGGGAAGGGTTGATGTTTTTACTGGACCATGTGGGGATGGGGTTAGGGGAAGGGTTGATGTTTTTACTGGAGCAAGAGGGGATGGGGTAGGGGGAAGAGTTGATATTTTTACTGGAGCAAGTGGGGATGACGTAGGGGAAAGGGTTGATGTTTTTAGTGGAGGAAGTGGGGATGGGGTAGGGGAAGGGTTGATGTTTTTGCTGGAGCATGTGGGAATGGGGGTAGGGGAAGGGTTGATGTTTTTACTGGAGCAAGTGGGGAATGGGGTGGGGAAGGGTTGATGTTTCACTGGAGCAAGTGGGGTTGGCGTAGGAGGAAGGATTGATGTTTTTACTGGAGCATGTGGTGATGGGGTAGGGGTGGGTTGATGTTTTTACTGGAGCAAGTGGGGATGGGGTAGGGGAGATTTGATGTTTTTACTGGAGCAAGTGGGGATGGGGTAGGGGGAAGGGTTGATGTTTTTACTGGAGCAAGTGGGGATGAGGTAGGGGAAAGTGTTGATGTTTTTACTGCAGCAAGTGGGGATGGGGTATGGGAAGGGTTGATGATTTTACTGGAGCAAATGGGGATGGGGTAGGGGGAAGGGTTGATGTTTTTACTGGAGCAAGTGGGGATGGGGTAGGGGGAAGGGTTGATGTTTTTACTGGAGCAAGTGGGGATGGGGTAGGGGGAAGGGTTGATGTTTTCACTGGAGCAATTTGGGGTTGAGGGAGCGGAAATGTTAATGTTTTTACTGGAGCAAGTGAGGATGGGTTAGGGGGAAGTGTTGATGTATTTACTGGAGCAAGTGGGGATGGGGGTAGGGGAAGTGTTGATGTTTTTACTGGAGCAAGTGGTGATGGGGGTAGGGGAAGGGTTGAAGTTTTTGCTGGAGCAAGTGGGGATGGGGGTAGGGGGAAGGGTTGATGATTTCACTGGAGCAATTTGGGGTTGGGGTAGTGGAAATGTTAATGTTTTTGCTGGAGCAAGTGGGGATAGGGTCGGGGAAGTTTTGATGTTTTTGCTGGAGGAAATGGGGATGGGGTAGCGGGAAGGGTTGATGTTTTTACTGGAGCAAGTGGGGATGGGGTAGGGGGAAGTGTTGATGTTTTTACTAGAGCATGTGGGGATGGGGTAGAGGAAGGGTTCATGTATTTACTGGAAGAAGTGGAGATGGGGGAAGGGGAAGTGTTGATGTTTTTACTGGAGCAAGTGGGGATGGGGCAGGGGATGGGTTGATGTTTTTACTGGAGCAAGTGGGGATGAGGTGGGGGAAGTTTTGATGCTTTTACTGCAGCAAGTGGTGATGGTGTAGGGGAAGGGTTGATGTTTTTACTGGGGCAAGTTGTGATTGGGGTAGGGGGAAAGGTTGATGTTTTTTCCTGGAGCAAGTGGGGATGGGGTAGGGGGAAGGGTTGATGTTTTCACTGGTGCAATTTGGGGTTGAGGGAGCGGAAATGTTAATGTTTTTACTGGAGCAAGTGGGGATGGGGTTAGGGGGAAGTGTTGATGTTTTTACTGGAGCAAGTGGGGATGGAGTAGGGGAAGGGTTGTTGTTTTTACTGGAGCAAGTGGGGATGTGGGTAGGGGGCAGGGTTGATGTTTTTGCGGGAGTAAGTGGGGATGGGGGTATAGGAAGGGTTGATGTTTTCACTGGAGCAATTTGGGGTTGGGGTAGCGGAAATGTCAATGTTTTTACTGGAGCAAGTGCGGATGGGGTAGGGGGAAGTCTTGATGTTTTTACTGGAGCAAGCAGGGATGTGGTAGGGGAAGGGTTGATGTTTTTACTGGCACAAGTGGGGATGGGGTAGGGGGAGGGTTTGATGTATTGCCTGGAGCAAGTGGGGATTGGGTCAGGGAAGTGTTGATGTTTTTACTGCAGCAAGTGGTGATGGGGTAGGGGGAAGGGTTGATGTTTTTACTGGAGCAAGTGGTGATGGGGTAGGGGGAAGGGTTGATGTTTTTACTGGAGCAAGTGGGGATGGGGTAGGGGGAAGGGTTAATGTTTATATAGGAGCAAGTGGGGATGCGGGTAGGGGGCAGGGTTGATGTTTTTGCGGGAGCAAGTGGGGATGGGGTAGGGGAAGTGTTGATGTTTTTACTGCAGCACGTGGGGATGGGGTAGGGGGACGTTTTGATGATTTTACTAGAGCATGTGGGGATGGGGTAGGGGAAGGGTTCATGTATTTACTGGAACAAGTGGAGATGGGGGAAGGGGAAGGGTTGATGTTTTTACTGGAGCAAGTGGGGATGGGGTAGGGGAAGGGTTGATGTATTTACTGGAACAAGTGGGGATGAGGTAGGGGGAAGTGTTGATGCTTTTACTGGAGCAAATGGGGATGGGGTAGGGGGAAGGGTAGATGTTTTTACTACAGCAAGTGGGGATGGGGTTGGGGGAAATGTCTGATGTTTTCACTGGAGCAATTTGGGGTTGGGGTAGCGGAAATGTTGATGTTTTTACTGGAGCAAGTGGGGATGCGGTAGTGGGAAGTGTTGCTGTTTTTACTGGAGGAAGTGGGGATGGGGTACGGGAAGGATTGATGTTTTTACTGGAGCAAGTGGGGATGGGGTAGGGGAAAGTGTTGATGCTTTTACTAGAGCAAGTGGGGATGGGGTAGGGGAAGGGTTGATGTTTTTACTGGAGCAAGTGGGGATGGGGTAGGGGAAAGTGTTGATGCTTTTACTGCAGCAAGTGGGGATGGGGTTAGGGGAAGGTTTGATGCTTTTACTGCAGCAAGTGGGGATGGGGTAGGGGAAGTGTTGATGTTTTTACTGCAGCAAGTGGGGATGAGGTAGGGGGAAGAGTTGATGCTTTTACTGGAGCAAGTGGGGATAGGGTGGGGGAAGGGTAGTTGTTTTTACTGCAGCAAGTGGGGATAGGGTAGGGGTAGGGTTGATGTTTTGCTGGAGCAAGTGGGGATGGGGTAGTGGGAAGTATTGATGTTTTTACTGGAGCAAGTGGGGATGGGGGTAGGGGAAAGTGTTGATGTTTTAAATGGAGCAAGTGGGGATGGGGTAGGGGAAGGGTTGATGTTTTTACTGCAGCAAGTGGGGATGGGGGTAGGGTGAAGGGTTGATGTTTTTACTGGAGCAAGTGGGGATGGGGTAGGGGAAGGGTTGATGATTTGCTGGAGCAAGTGGGGATGGGGGTAGGGGAAGTGTTGATGTTTTTAATGGAGCAACCGGGAATGGGGGTAGGGGAAGGGTGGATATTTTTGCGGGAGCATGTGGGAATGGGGGTAGGGGAAGGGTTGATGTTTTTACTGGAGCAAGTGGGGAATGGGGTGGGGGAAGGGTTGATGTTTCACTGGAGCAAGTGGGGTTGGCGTAGGAGGAAGGATTGATGTTTTTACTGGAGCATGTGGGGATGGGGTAGGGGTGGGTTGATGTTTTTACTGGAGCAAGTGGGGATGGGGGTAGGGGAGATTTGATGTTTTTACTGGAGCAAGTGGGGATGGGGTAGGGGGAAGGGTTGATGTTTTTACTGGAGCAAGTGGGGATGAGGTAGGGGAAAGTGTTGATGTTTTTACTGCAGCAAGTGGGGATGGGGTATGGGAAGGGTTGATGATTTTACTGGAGCAAATGGGGATGGGGTAGGGGGAAGGGTTGATGTTTTTACTGGAGCAAGTGGGGATGGGGTAGGGGGAAGGGTTGATGTTTTTACTGGAGCAAGTGGGGATGGGGTAGGGGGAAGGGTTGATGTTTTCACTGGAGCAATTTGGGGTTGAGGGAGCGGAAATGTTAATGTTTTTACTGGAGCAAGTGAGGATGGGTTAGGGGGAAGTGTTGATGTATTTACTGGAGCAAGTGGGGATGGGGGTAGGGGAAGTGTTGATGTTTTTACTGGAGCAAGTGGTGATGGGGGTAGGGGAAGGGTTGAAGTTTTTGCTGGAGCAAGTGGGGATGGGGGTAGGGGGAAGGGTTGATGATTTCACTGGAGCAATTTGGGGTTGGGGTAGTGGAAATGTTAATGTTTTTGCTGGAGCAAGTGGGGATAGGGTCGGGGAAGTTTTGATGTTTTTGCTGGAGGAAATGGGGATGGGGTAGCGGGAAGGGTTGATGTTTTTACTGGAGCAAGTGGGGATGGGGTAGGGGGAAGTGTTGATGTTTTTACTAGAGCATGTGGGGATGGGGTAGAGGAAGGGTTCATGTATTTACTGGAAGAAGTGGAGATGGGGGAAGGGGAAGTGTTGATGTTTTTACTGGAGCAAGTGGGGATGGGCAGGGGATGGGTTGATGTTTTTACTGGAGCAAGTGGGGATGAGGTGGGGGAAGTTTTGATGCTTTTACTGCAGCAAGTGGTGATGGTGTAGGGGAAGGGTTGATGTTTTTACTGGGGCAAGTTGTGATTGGGGTAGGGGGAAAGGTTGATGTTTTTTCCTGGAGCAAGTGGGGATGGGGTAGGGGGAAGTGTTGATGTTTTCACTGGTGCAATTTGGGGTTGAGGGAGCGGAAATGTTAATGTTTTTACTGGAGCAAGTGGGGATGGGGTTAGGGGGAAGTGTTGATGTTTTTACTGGAGCAAGTGGGGATGGAGTAGGGGAAGGGTTGTTGTTTTTACTGGAGCAAGTGGGGATGTGGGTAGGGGGCAGGGTTGATGTTTTTGCGGGAGTAAGTGGGGATGGGGGTATAGGAAGGGTTGATGTTTTCACTGGAGCAATTTGGGGTTGGGGTAGCGGAAATGTCAATGTTTTTACTGGAGCAAGTGCGGATGGGGTAGGGGGAAGTCTTGATGTTTTTACTGGAGCAAGCAGGGATGTGGTAGGGGAAGGGTTGATGTTTTTACTGGCACAAGTGGGGATGGGGTAGGGGGAGGGTTTGATGTATTGCCTGGAGCAAGTGGGGATTGGGTCAGGGAAGTGTTGATGTTTTTACTGCAGCAAGTGGTGATGGGGTAGGGGGAAGGGTTGATGTTTTTACTGGAGCAAGTGGTGATGGGGTAGGGGGAAGGGTTGATGTTTTTACTGGAGCAAGTGGGGATGGGGTAGGGGGAAGGGTTAATGTTTATACAGGAGCAAGTGGGGATGCGGGTAGGGGGCAGGGTTGATGTTTTTGCGGGAGCAAGTGGGGATGGGGTAGGGGAAGTGTTGATGTTTTTACTGCAGCACGTGGGGATGGGGTAGGGGGACGTTTTGATGATTTTACTAGAGCATGTGGGGATGGGGTAGGGGAAGGGTTCATGTATTTACTGGAACAAGTGGAGATGGGGGAAGGGGAAGGGTTGATGTTTTTACTGGAGCAAGTGGGGATGGGGTAGGGGAAGGGTTGATGTATTTACTGGAACAAGTGGGGATGAGGTAGGGGGAAGTGTTGATGCTTTTACTGGAGCAAATGGGGATGGGGTAGGGGGAAGGGTAGATGTTTTTACTACAGCAAGTGGGGATGGGGTTGGGGGAAATGTCTGATGTTTTCACTGGAGCAATTTGGGGTTGGGGTAGCGGAAATGTTGATGTTTTTACTGGAGCAAGTGGGGATGCGGTAGTGGGAAGTGTTGCTGTTTTTACTGGAGGAAGTGGGGATGGGGTACGGGAAGGATTGATGTTTTTACTGGAGCAAGTGGGGATGGGGTAGGGGAAAGTGTTGATGCTTTTACTACAGCAAGTGGGGATGGGGTAGGGGAAGGGTTGATGTTTTTACTGGAGCAAGTGGGGATGGGGTAGGGGAAAGTGTTGATGCTTTTACTGCAGCAAGTGGGGATGGGGTTAGGGGAAGGTTTGATGCTTTTACTGCAGCAAGTGGGGATGGGGTAGGGGAAGTGTTTATGTTTTTACTGCAGCAAGTGGGGATGAGGTAGGGGGAAGAGTTGATGCTTTTACTGGAGCAAGTGGGGATAGGGTGGGAGGGTGGGGGAAGGGTAGTTGTTTTTACTGCAGCAAGTGGGGATAGGGTAGGGGTAGGGTTGATGTTTTGCTGGAGCAAGTGGGGATGGGGTAGTGGGAAGTATTGATGTTTTTACTGGAGCAAGTGGGGATGGGGGTAGGGGAAAGTGTTGATGTTTTAAATGGAGCAAGTGGGGATGGGGTAGGGGAAGGGTTGATGTTTTTACTGCAGCAAGTGGGGATGGGGGTAGGGTGAAGGGTTGATGTTTTTACTGGAGCAAGTGGGGATGGGGTAGGGGAAGGGTTGATGATTTGCTGGAGCAAGTGGGGATGGGGGTAGGGGAAGTGTTGATGTTTTTAATGGAGCAACCGGGAATGGGGGTAGGGGAAGGGTGGATATTTTTGCGGGAGCATGTGGGGATGGGGGTAGGGGGAAGGGTTGATGTTTTTACTGGAGCAAGTGGGGATGGGGTAGGGGGAAGGGTTGATGTTTTCACTGGAGCAATTTGGGGTTGAGGGAGCGGAAATGTTAATGTTTTTACTGGAGCAAGTGAGGATGGGTTAGGGGGAAGTGTTGATGTATTTACTGGAGCAAGTGGGGATGGGGGTAGGGGAAGTGTTGATGTTTTTACTGGAGCAAGTGGTGATGGGGGTAGGGGAAGTGTTTAAGTTTTTGCTGGAGCAAGTGGGGATGGGGGTAGGGGGAAGGGTTGATGATTTCACTGGAGCAATTTGGGGTTGGGGCAGTGGAAATGTTAATGTTTTTGCTGGAGCAAGTGGGGATAGGGTCGGGGAAGTTTTGATGTTTTTGCTGGAGGAAATGGGGATGGGGTAAGCGGGAAGGGTTGATGTTTTTACTGGAGCAAGTGGGGATGGGGTAGGGGGAAGTGTTGATGTTTTTACTAGAGCATGTGGGGATGGGGTAGGGGAAGGGTTCATGTATTTACTGGAAGAAGTGGAGATGGGGGAAGGGGAAGGGTTGATGTTTTTACTGGAGCAAGTGGGGATGGGGCAGGGGATGGGTTGATGTTTTTACTGGAGCAAGTGGGGATGAGGTGGGGGAAGTTTTGATGCTTTTACTGCAGCAAGTGGTGATGGTGTAGGGGAAGGGTTGATGTTTTTACTGGGGCAAGTTGTGATTGGGGTAGGGGGAAAGGTTGATGTTTTTTCCTGGAGCAAGTGGGGATGGGTTAGGGGGAAGGGTTGATGTTTTCACTGGCGCAATTTGGGGTTGAGGGAGCGGAAATGTTAATGTTTTTACTGGAGCAAGTGGGGATGGGGTTAGGGGGAAGTGTTGATGTTTTTACTAGAACAAGTGGGGATGGGGTTAGGGGGAAGTGTTGATGTTTTTACTGGAGCAAGTGGGGATGGGGTAGGGGAAGGGTTGATGTTTTTACTGGAGCAAGTGGGGATGCGGGTAGGGGCAGGGTTGATGTTTTTGCGGGAGTAAGTGGGGATGGGGGTATAGGAAGGGTTGATGTTTTCACTGGAGCAATTTGGGGTTGGGGTAGCGGAAATGTCAATGTTTTTACTGGAGCAAGTGCGGATCGGGTAGGGGGAAGTCTTGATGTTTTTACTGGAGCAAGCAGGGATGTGGTAAGGGAAGGGTTGATGTTTTTACTGGCACAAGTGGGGATGGGGTAGGGGGAGGGTTTGATGTATTGCCTGGAGCAAGTGGGGATGGGGTCAGGGAAGTGTTGATGTTTTTACTGCAGCACGTGGGGATGGGGTAGGGGGACGTTTTGATGATTTTACTAGAGCATGTGGGGATGGGGTAGGGGAAGGGTTCATGTATTTACTGGAACAAGTGGAGATGGGGGAAGGGGAAGGGTTGATGTTTTTACTGGAGCAAGTGGGGATGGGGTAGGGGAAGGGTTGATGTATTTACTGGAACAAGTGGGGATGAGGTAGGGGGAAGTGTTGATGCTTTTACTGGAGCAAATGGGGATGGGGTAGGGGGAAGGGTAGATGTTTTTACTACAGCAAGTGGGGATGGGGTTGGGGGAAAAGTCTGATGTTTTCACTGGAGCAATTTGGGGTTGGGGTAGCGGAAATGTTGATGTTTTTACTGGAGCAAGTGGGGATGCGGTAGTGGGAAGTGTTGCTGTTTTTACTGGAGGAAGTGGGGATGGGGTACGGGAAGGATTGATGTTTTTACTGGAGCAAGTGGGGATGGGGTAGGGGAAAGTGTTGATGCTTTTACTGCAGCAAGTGGGGATGGGGGTAGGGGAAGGGTTGATGTTTTTACAGGAGCAAGTGGGGATGGGGTAGGGGAAAGTGTTGATGCTTTTACTGCAGCAAGTGGGGATGGGGTTAGGGGAAGGTTTGATGCTTTTACTGCAGCAAGTGGGGATGGGGTAGGGGAAGTGTTGATGTTTTTACTGCAGCAAGTGGGGATGAGGTAGGGGGAAGAGTTGATGCTTTTACTGGAGCAAGTGGGGATAGGGTGGGGGAAGGGTAGTTGTTTTTACTGCAGCAAGTGGGGATAGGGTAGGGGTAGGGTTGATGTTTTGCTGGAGCAAGTGGGGATGGGGTAGTGGGAAGTATTGATGTTTTTACTGGAGCAAGTGGGGATGGGGGTAGGGGAAAGTGTTGATGTTTTAAATGGAGAAAGTGGGGATGGGGTAGGGGAAGGGTTGATGTTTTTACTGCAGCAAGTGGGGATGGGGGTAGGGTGAAGGGTTGATGTTTTTACTGGAGCAAGTGGGGATGGGGGTCGGGGAAGTGTTGATGTTTTTAATGGAGCAACCGGGAATGGGGGTAGGGGAAGGGTGGATATTTTTGCGGGAGCATGTGGGGATGGGGGTAGGGGGATGGGTTGATGATTTTACTGCAGCAAGTGGGGATGGGGTAGGGGTAGGGTTGATGTTTTGCTGGAGCAAGTGGGGATGGGGGTAGGGGGAAGGGTTGATGTTTTTGCTGGAGCATGTGAGAATGGGGGTAGGGGAAGGGTTGATGTTTTTACTGGAGCAAGTGGGGATGGGGTAGGGGAAGTGTTGATGTTTTTAGTGGAGCAAGTGGGGATGGGGTAGGGGAAGGGTTGATATTTTACTGGAGCAAGTGGGGATGGGGTAGGGGGAAGTGTTGATGTTTTTACTGGAGCAAGTGGGGAAGGGGGTAGGGGGAAGGGTTGATGTTTCACTGGAGCAAGTGGGGTTGGCGTAGGAGGAAGGATTGATGTTTTGCTGGAGCAAGTGGGGATGGAGGTAGGGGGAAGTGTTGATGTGTTTACTGGAGAATGTGGGGATGGGGTAGGGAAGGGTTGATGTTTTTACTGGAGCATGTGGGGATGGGGTAGGGGGAAGTGTTGATGTTTTTACTGGAGCAAGTGGGGAATGGGGTAGGGGGAAGGGTTGATGTTTCACTGGAGCAAGTGGGGTTGGCGTAGGAGGAAGGATTGATGTTTTGCTGGAGCAAGTGGGGATGGAGGTAGGGGGAAGTGTTGATGTTTTTACTGGAGCATGTGGGGATGGGTTAGGGGAAGGGTTGATGTTTTTACTGGAGCATGTGGGGATGGGGTTAGGGGAAGGGTTGATGTTTTTACTGGAGCAAGAGGGGATGGGGTAGGGGGAAGGTTTGATGTTTTTACTGGAGCAAGTGGGGATGACGTAGGGGAAAGGGTTGATGTTTTTAGTGGAGGAAGTGGGGATGGGGTAGGGGAAGGGTTGATGTTTTTGCTGGAGCATGTGGGAATGGGGGTAGGGGAAGGGTTGATGTTTTTACTGGAGCAAGTGGGGAATGGGGTGGGGGAAGGGTTGATGTTTCACTGGAGCAAGTGGGGTTGGCGTAGGAGGAAGGATTGATGTTTTTACTGGAGCATGTGGGGATGGGGTAGGGGTGGGTTGATGTTTTTACTGGAGCAAGTGGGGATGGGGGTAGGGGAGATTTGATGTTTTTACTGGAGCAAGTGGGGATGGCGTAGGGGGAAGGGTTGATGTTTTTACTGGAGCAAGTGGGGATGAGGTAGGGGAAAGTGTTGATGTTTTTACTGCAGCAAGTGGAGATGGGGTATGGGAAGGGTTGATGATTTTACTGGAGCAAATGGGGATGGGGTAGGGGGAAGGGTTGATGTTTTTACTGGAGCAAGTGGGGATGGGGTAGGGGGAAGGGTTGATGTTTTTACTGGAGCAAGTGGGGATGGGGTAGGGTGAAGGGTTGATGTTTTCAATGGAGCAATTTGGGGTTGAGGGAGCGGAAATGTTAATGTTTTTACTGGAGCAAGTGAGGATGGGTTAGGGGGAAGTGTTGATGTATTTACTGGAGCAAGTGGGGATGGGGGTAGGGGAAGTGTTGATGTTTTTACTGGAGCAAGTGGTGATGGGGGTAGGGGAAGGGTTGAAGTTTTTGCTGGAGCAAGTGGGGATGGGGGTAGGGGGAAGTGTTGATGATTTCACTGGAGCAATTTGGGGTTGGGGTAGAGGAAGGGTTCATGTATTTACTGGAAGAAGTGGAGATGGGGGAAGGATAAGGGTTGATGTTTTTACTGGAGCAAGTGGGGATGGGGCAGGGGATGGGTTGATGTTTTTACTGGAGCAAGTGGGGATGAGGTGGGGGAAGTTTTGATGCTTTTACTGCAGCAAGTGGTGATGGTGTAGGGGAAGGGTTGATGTTTTTACTGGGGCAAGTTGTGATTGGGGTAGGGGGAAAGGTTGATGTTTTTTCCTGGAGCAAGTGGGGATGGGGTAGGGGGAAGGGTTGATGTTTTCACTGGTGCAATTTGGGGTTGAGGGAGCGGAAATGTTAATGTTTTTACTGGAGCAAGTGGGGATGGGGTTAGGGGGAAGTGTTGTTGTTTTTACTAGAACAAGTGGGGATGGGGTTAGGGGAAGTGTTGATGTTTTTACTGGAGCAAGTGGGGATGGGGTAGGGGAAGGGTTGATGTTTTTACTGGAGCAAGTGGGGATGTGGGTAGGGGCCAGGGTTGATGTTTTTGCGGGAGTAAGTGGGGATGGGGGTATAGGAAGGGTTGATGTTTTCACTGGAGCAATTTGGGGTTGGGGTAGCGGAAATGTCAATGTTTTTACTGGAGCAAGTGCGGATGGGGTAGGGGAAGTCTTGATGTTTTTACTGGAGCAAGCAGGGATGTGGTAGGGGAAGGGTTGATGTTTTTACTGGCACAAGTGGGGATGGGGTAGGGGGAGGGTTTGATGTATTGCCTGGAGCAAGTGGGGATGGGGTCAGGGAAGTGTTGATGTTTTTACTGCAGCAAGTGGTGATGGGGTAGGGGGAAGGGTTGATGTTTTTACTGGAGCAAGTGGTGATGGGGTAGGGGGAAGGGTTGATGTTTTTACTGGAGCAAGTGGGGATGGGGTAGGGGGAAGGGTTAATGTTTATACTGGAGCAAGTGGGGATGCGGGTAGGGGGCAGGGTTGATGTTTTTGCGGGAGCAAGTGGGGATGGGGTAGGGGAAGTGTTGATGTTTTTACTGCAGCACGTGGGGATGGGGTAGGGGGACGTTTTGATGATTTTACTAGAGCATGTGGGGATGGGGTAGGGGAAGGGTTCATGTATTTACTGGAACAAGCGGAGATGGGGGAAGGGGAAGGGTTGATGTTTTTACTGGAGCAAGTGGGGATGGGGTAGGGGAAGGGTTGATGTATTTACTGGAACAAGTGGGGATGAGGTAGGGGGAAGTGTTGATGCTTTTACTGGAGCAAATGGGGATGGGGTAGGGGGAAGGGTAGATGTTTTTACTACAGCAAGTGGGGATGGGGTAGGGGAAGTGTTGATGTTTTTACTGGAGCAAGTGGGGATGGGGTAGGGGAAAGTGTTGATGCTTTTACTGCAGCAAGTGGGGATAGGGTGGGGGAAGGGTAGTTGTTTTTACTGCAGCAAGTGGGGATAGGGTAGGGGTAGGGTTGATGTTTTGTGGAGCAAGTGGGGATGGGGTAGTGGGAAGTATTGATGTTTTTACTGGAGCAAGTGGGGATGGGGGTAGGGGAAAGTGTTGATGTTTTAAATGGAGCAAGTGGGGATGGGGTAGGGGAAGGGTTGATGTTTTTACTGCAGCAAGTGGGGATGGGGGTAGGGTGAAGGGTTGATGTTTTTACTGGAGCAAGTGGGGATGGGGTAGGGGAAGGGTTGATGATTTGCTGGAGCAAGTGGGGATGGGGGTAGGGGAAGTGTTCATGTTTTTAATGGAGCAACCAGGAATGGGGGTAGGGGAAGGGTGGATATTTTTGCGGGAGCATGTGGGGATGGGGGTAGGGGGAAGGGTTGATGTTTTTACTGGAGCAAGTGGGGATGGGGTAGGGGGAAGGGTTGATGTTTTCACTGGAGCAATTTAGGGTTGAGGGAGCGGAAATGTTAATGTTTTTACTGGAGCAAGTGAGGATGGGTTAGGGGGAAGTGTTGATGTATTTACTGGAGCAAGTGGGGATGGGGGTAGGGGAAGTGTTGATGTTTTTACTGGAGCAAGTGGTGATGGGGGTAGGGGAAGTGTTTAAGTTTTTGCTGGAGCAAGTGGAGATGGGGGTAGGGGGAAGGGTTGATGATTTCACTGGAGCAATTTGGGGTTGGGGTAGTGGAAATGTTAATGTTTTTGCTGGAGCAAGTGGGGATAGGGTCGGGGAAGTTTTGATGTTTTTGCTGGAGGAAATGGGGATGGGGTAGCGGAAGGGTTGATGTTTTTACTGGAGCAAGTGGGGATGGGGTAGGGGGAAGTGTTGATGTTTTTACTAGAGCATGTGGGGATGGGGTAGGGGAAGGGTTCATGTATTTACTGGAAGAAGTGGAGATGGGGGAAGGGGAAGGGTTGATGTTTTTACTGGAGCAAGTGGGGATGCGGGTAAGGGGCAGGGTTGATGTTTTTGCGGGAGTAAGTGGGGATGGGGGTATAGGAAGGGTTGATGTTTTCACTGGAGCAATTTGGGGTTGGGGTAGCGGAAATGTCAATGTTTTTACTGGAGCAAGTGCGGATGGGGTAGGGGGAAGTCTTGATGTTTTTATTGGAGCAAGCGGGAATGTGGTAGGGGAAGGGTTGATGTTTTTACTGGCACAAGTGGGGATGGGGTAGGGGGAGGGTTTGATGTATTGCCTGGAGCAAGTGGGGATGGGGTCAGGGAAGTGTTGATGTTTTTACTGCAGCACGTGGGGATGGGGTAGGGGGACGTTTTGATGATTTTACAAGAGCATGTGGGGATGGGGTAGGGGAAGGGTTCATGTATTTACTGGAACAAGTGGAGATGGGGGAAGGGGAAGGGTTGATGTTTTTACTGGAGCAAGTGGGGATGGGGTAGGGGAAGGGTTGATGTATTTACTGGAACAAGTGGGGATGAGGTAGGGGGAAGTGTTGATGCTTTTACTGGAGCAAATGGGGATGGGGTAGGGGGAAGGGTAGATGTTTTTTCTACAGCAAGTGGGGATGGGGTTGGGGGAAATGTCTGATGTTTTCACTGGAGCAATTTGGGGTTGGGGTAGCGGAAATGTTGATGTTTTTACTGGAGCAAGTGGGGATGCGGTAGTGGGAAGTGTTGCTGTTTTTACTGGAGGAAGTGGGGATGGGGTACGGGAAGGATTGATGTTTTTACTGGAGCAAGTGGGGATGGGGTAGGGGAAAGTGTTGATGCTTTTACTGCAGCAAGTGGGGATGGGGTAGGGGAAGGGTTGATGTTTTTACTGGAGCAAGTGGGGATGGGGTAGGGGAAAGTGTTGATGCTTTTACTGCAGCAAGTGGGGATGGGGTTAGGGGAAGGTTTGATGCTTTTACTGCA
>NW_027276643.1:0-36839 GCF_030028105.1 Mobula birostris | reverse complement strand
TTCTCTCTCTCTCTCTGTCGCTGTGAGTATCTGTGATTCTCTCTCTGTGCGTCCCTGTGTGTATCTGTGATTCTCTCTCTCTCTGTTGCTTTGAGTGTCTGATTCTCTCTCTCTGTCCCTGTGTGTATCTGTGATTCTCTCTCTCTCTCTGTTTCTGTGTGTATTTGTGATTCTCTCTCTCTGTCCCTGTCTGTATCTGTGCCCCTTTGTGTATCTCTGATTCTCTCTCTCTCTGTCCCTGTGTTCATCTGTGATTCTCTCTCTCTGTCCCTTTGAGTATCTGTGATTCTCTCTCTCTGTTGCTGTGAGTATCTGTGATTCTCTCTCTCTGTGTCCCTGTCTGTATCTGTTATTCTCTGTCTCTGTTCCTGTGTGTATCTGTTATTCTCTCTCTGTCCCTGTCTGTATCTGTGATTCTCTCTCTGTGCCCCTCTGTGTATCTCTGATTCTCTCTCTCTCCGACCCTGTGTGTATCTGTGATTCTCTCTCTCTGTCCCTGTGTGTATCTGTGATTCTCTCTCTCTGTCCCTGTGTGTATCTGTGATTCTCTCTCTGTGCCCTTCTGTGTATCTGTGATTCTCTCTCTCTGTCCCTGTGTGTATCTGTTATTCTCTCTCTGTCCCTGTCTGTATCTGTGATTCTCCCTGTGCCCCTCTGTGTATCTCTGATTCTCTCTCTCTCTGTCCCTGTGTGTATCTGTGATTCACTCTCTCTCTGTCCCTGTGTGTATCTGTGATTCTCTCTCTGTGCCCCTCTGTGTATCTGTGATTCTCTCTCTCTGTCCATGTGCGTATCTGTGATTCTGTCTCTCTGTCGCTGTGAGTATCTGTGATTCTCTCTCTCTCTGTCCCTGTGTCTATCTGTTATTCTCTCTCTGTCCCTGTCTGTATCTGTGATTCTCTCTCTGTTCCCCTCTGTGTATCTCTGATTCTCTCTCTCTCCGACACTGTGTGTATTTGTGATTCTCTCTCTCTCTGTTCCTGTGTGTATCTGTGATTCTCTCTCTGTGTCCCTGTGTGTATCTGTTATTCTCTCCCTGTCACTGTCTGTATCTGTGATTCTCTCTGTGCCCCTCTGTGTATCTCTGATTCTCTCTCTCCCCGTCCCTGTGTGTATCTGTGATTCTCTCCCTCTCTGTCCCTGTGTGTATCTGTGATTCTCTCTCTCTTTCCCTGTGAGTATCTGTGATTCTCTCTCTCTGTCCATGTGTGTATCTGTGATTCTCGCTCTCTCTCTGTCGCTGTGAGTATCTGTGATTCTCTCACTCTGTCCATGTGTGTATCTGTGATTCTCGCTCTCTCTCTGTCGCTGTGAGTATCTGTGATTCTCTCTCTCTGTGTCCCTGTGTCTATCTGTTATTCTCTCTCTGTCCCTGTCTGTATCTGTGATTCTCTCTCTGTTCCCCTCTGTGTATCTCTGATTCTCTCTCTCTCCGACCCTGTGTGTATCTGTGATTCTCTCTCTCTCTGTCCCTGTGTGTATCTGTGATTCTCTCTCTCTGTCCCTGTGTGTATCTGTGATTCTCTCTCTGTGCCCCTATGTGTATCTGTGATTCTCTCTCTCTCTGTCCCTGTGAGTATCTGTGATTCTCTCTCTCTGTCCATGTGTGTATCTGTGATTCTCTCTCTCTCTCTGTCACTGTGAGTATCTGTGATTCTCTCTCTGTGTCCCCGTCTGTATCTGTGATTTCTCTCTCTCTGTCCCTGTGTGTATTTGTGATTCTCTCTCTTTGTCCCTGTGTGTATCTGTTATTCTCTCTCTGTCCCTGTCTGTATCTGTGATTCTCTCTGTGCCCCTCTGTGTATCTCTGATTCTCTCTCTCTCCGTCCTTGTGTGTATCTGTGATTCACTCTCTCTCTGTCCCTGTGTGTATCTGTGATTCTCTCTCTGTGCCCCTCTGTGTATCTGTGATTCTCTCTCTCTGTCCCTGTGAGTATCTGTGATTCTGTCTCTCTGTCGCTGTGAGTATCTGTGATTCTCTCTCTGTGTCCCTGTGTGTATCTGTGATTCACCCTCTCTGTCCCTGTGTGTATTTGTGATTCTCTCTCTCTCTCTGTCGCTGTGAGTATCTGTGATTCTCTCTCTGTGTCCCTGTGTGTATATGTTATTTTCTGTCTCTGTCGCTGTGTGTATCTGTGATTCTCTTTCTCTCTGTCCCTGTGTGTATCTGTGATTCTCTCTCTCTCTCTGTCCCTGTGTGTATCTGTGATTCTCTCTCTCTCTCTGTCCCTGTGAGTATCTGTGACTCTCTCTCTCTGTCCCTCTGTGTATCTGTTATTCTCTCTCTCTCTGTCCCTGTGTGTATCTGTTATTCTCTCTCTCTCTGTCCCTGTGTGTATCTGTGATTCTCTCTCTCTCTGTCCCTGTGTGTATCTGTGATTCTCTCTCTCTCTGTCCCTGTGTGTATCTGTCATTCTCTCTCTCTCTGTCCCTGTGTGTATCTGTGATGCTCTCTCTCTCTGTCCCTGTGTGTATCTGTGATGCTCTCTCTCTCTGTCGCTGTGTGTATCTGTGATTCTCTCTCTCTCTGTCCCTCTATGTATCTGTTATTGTCTCTCTCTCTGTCCCTGTGTGTATCTGTGATTCTCTCTCTCTCTGTCCCTGTGTGTATCTGTGATTCTCTCTCTCTCTGTCCCTGGGAGTATCTGTGTTTCTCTCTCTGTGCCCCTCTGTGTATCTGTGATTCTCTCTCTCTGTCCATGTGCGTATCTGTGATTCTGTCTCTCTGTCGCTGTGAGTATCTGTGATTCTCTCTCTCTCTGTCCCTGTGTCTATCTGTTATTCTCTCTCTGTCCCTGTCTGTATCTGTGATTCTCTCTCTGTTCCCCTCTGTGTATCTCTGATTCTCTCTCTCTCTCGACACTGTGTGTATTTGTGATTCTCTCTCTCTCTGTTCCTGTGTGTATCTGTGATTCTCTCTCTCTCTGTCGCTGTGAGTATCTGTGATTCTCTCTCTGTGTCCCTGTGTGTATCTGTGGTTCTCTCTCTCTGTCCCTGTGTGTATTTGTGATTCTCTCTCTCTGTCCTTGTGTGTATCTGTTATTCTCTCTCTGTCCCTGTCTGTATCTGTGATTCTCTGTGTGCCCCTCTGTGTATCTCTGATTCTCTCTCTCTCCGTCCCTGTGTGTATCTGTGATTCTCTCCCTCTGTGTCCCTGTGTGTATCTGTGATTCTCTCTCTCTTTCCCTGTGAGTATCTGTGATTCTCTCTCTCTGTCCATGTGTGTATCTGTGATTCTCGCTCTCTCTCCGTCGCTGTGAGTATCTGTGATTCTCTCTCTCTGTGTCCCTGTGTCTATCTGTTATTCTCTCTCTGTCCCTGTCTGTATCTGTGATTCTCTCTCTGTTCCCCTCTGTGTATCTCTGATTCTCTCTCTCTCCGACCCTGTGTGTATCTGTGATTCTCTCTCTCTCTGTCCCTGTGTGTATCTGTGATTCTCTCTCTCTCTCTGTCCCTTTGAGTATCTGTGATTCTCTTTCTCTGGCCTTGTGTGTATCTGTGATTCTCTCTCTCTCTGTCCCTGTGTGTATCTGTGATTCTCTCTCTCTCTGTCCCTGTGAGTATCTGTGACTCTCTCTCTATGTCCCTGTGTGTATCTGTTATTCTCTCTCTCTCTGTCCCTGTGTGTATCTGTGATTCTCTCTCTCTCTGTCCCTCTGTGTATGTGTTATTCTCTCTCTCTCTGTCCCTGTGTGTATCTGTTATTCTCTCTCTCTCCGTCCCTGTGTGTATCTGTGATTCTCTCCCTCTCTGTCCCTGTGTGTATCTGTGATTCTCTCTCTCTGTCCCTGTGAGTATCTGTGATTCTCTCTCTCTGTCCATGTGTGTATCTGTGATTCTCGCTCTCTCTCTGTCACTGTGAGTATCTGTGATTCTCTCTCTCTGTGTCCCTGTGTCTCTCTGTTATTCTCTCTCTGTCCCTGTCTGTATCTGTGATTCTCTCTCTGTTCCCCTCTGTGTATCTCTGATTCTCTCTCTCTCCGACCCTGTGTTTATCTGTGATTCTCTCTCTCTGTCCCTGTGAGTAGCTGTGATTCTCTCTCTCTGTCCATGTGTGTATCTGTGATTCTCTCTCTCTCTCTGTCGCTGTGAGTTTCTGTGATTCTCTCTCTGTGTCCCTGTGTGTATCTGTAATTTTCTCTCTCTGTCCCTGTGTGTATTGTGATTCTCTCTCTCTCTCTGTCGCTGTGAGTATCTGTGATTCTCTCTCTGTGCGTCCCTGTGTGTATCTGTGATTCTCTCTCTCTCTGTTGCTTTGAGTGTCTGATTCTCTCTCTGTCCCTGTGTGTATCTGTGATTCTCTCTCTCTCTCTGTTTCTGTGTATATTTGTGATTCTCTCTCTCTGTCCCTGTCTGTATCTGTGCCCCTTTGTGTATCTCTGATTCTCTCTCTCTCTGTCCCTGTGTTCATCTGTGATTCTCTCTCTCTGTCCCTTTGAGAATCTGTGATTCTCTCTCTCTGTTGCTGTGAGTATCTGTGATTCTCTCTCTCTGTGTCCCTGTCTGTATCTGTTATTCTCTGTCTCTGTTCCTGTGTGTATCTGTGATTCTCTCTCTCTCTGTCGCTGTGTGTATCTATTCTCTCTCTGTCCCTGTCTGTATCTGTGATTCTCTCTCTGTGCCCCTCTGTGTATCTCTGATTCTCTCTCTCTCCGACCCTGTGTGTAGCTGTGATTCTCTCTCTCTGTCCCTGTGTGTATCTGTGATTCTCTCTCTCTGTCCCTGTGTGTATCTGTGATTCTCTCTCTGTGCCCCTCTGTGTATCTGTGATTCTCTCTCTGTGCCCCCCCTCTGTGTATCTCTGATTCTCTCTCTCTCCGACCCTGTGTGTAGCTGTGATTCTCTCTCTCTGTCCCTGTGTGTATCTGTGATTCTCTCTCTCTGTCCATGTGCGTATCTGTGATTCTGTCTCTCTGTCGCTGTGAGTATCTGTGATTCTCTCTCTCTCTGTCCCTGTGTCTATCTGTTATTCTCTCTCTGTCCCTGTCTGTATCTGTGATTCTCTCTCTGTTCCCCTCTGTGTATCTCTGATTCTCTCTCTCTCTCGACACTGTGTGTATTTGTGATTCTCTCTCTCTCTGTTCCTGTGTGTATCTGTGATTCTCTCTCTCTCTGTCGCTGTGAGTATCTGTGATTCTCTCTCTGTGTCCCTGTGTGTATCTGTGGTTCTCTCTCTCTGTCCCTGTGTGTATTTGTGATTCTCTCTCTCTGTCCTTGTGTGTATCTGTTATTCTCTCTCTGTCCCTGTCTGTATCTGTGATTCTCTCTGTGCCCCTCTGTGTATCTCTGATTCTCTCTCTCTCCGTCCCTGTGTGTATCTGTGATTCTCTCCCTCTCTGTCCCTGTGTGTATCTGTGATTCTCTCTCTCTTTCCCTGTGAGTATCTGTGATTCTCTCTCTCTGTCCATGTGTGTATCTGTGATTCTCGCTCTCTCTCTGTCGCTGTGAGTATCTGTGATTCTCTCTCTCTCTGTGTCCCTGTGTCTATCTGTTATTCTCTCTCTGTCCCTGTCTGTATCTGTGATTCTCTCTCTGTTCCCCTCTGTGTATCTGTGATTCTCTCTCTCTCCGACCCTGTGTGTATCTGTGATTCTCTCTCTCTCTGTCCCTGTGTGTATCTGTGATTCTCTCTCTCTGTCCATGTGCGTATCTGTGATTCTGTCTCTCTGTTGCTGTGAGTATCTGTGATTCTCTCTCTCTCTGTCCCTGTGTCTATCTGTTATTCTCTCTCTGTCCCTGTCTGTATCTGTGATTCTCTCTCTGTTCCCCTCTGTGTATCTCTGATTCTCTCTCTCTCCGACACTGTGTGTATTTGTGATTCTCTCTCTCTCTGTTCCTGTGTGTATCTGTGATTCTCTCTCTCTCTGTCGCTGTGAGTATCTGTGATTCTCTCTCTGTGTCCCTGTGTGTATCTGTGGTTCTCTCTCTCTGTCCCTGTGTGTATTTGTGATTCTCTCTCTCTGTCCTTGTGTGTATCTGTTATTCTCTCTCTGTCCCTGTCTGTATCTGTGATTCTCTCTGTGCCCCTCTGTGTATCTCTGATTCTCTCTCTCTCCGTCCCTGTGTGTATCTGTGATTCTCTCCCTCTCTGTCCCTGTGTGTATCTGTGATTCTCTCTCTCTTTCCCTGTGAGTATCTGTGATTCTCTCTCTCTGTCCATGTGTGTATCTGTGATTCTCGCTCTCTCTCTGTCGCTGTGAGTATCTGTGATTCTCTCTCTCTGTGTCCCTGTGTCTATCTGTTATTCTCTCTCTGTCCCTGTCTGTATCTGTGATTCTCTCTCTGTTCCCCTCTGTGTATCTGTGATTCTCTCTCTCTCCGACCCTGTGTGTATCTGTGATTCTCTCTCTCTCTGTCCCTGTGTGTATCTGTGATTCTCTCTCTCTGTCCCTGTGTGTATCTGTGATTCTCTCTCTCTGTCCCTGTGAGTATCTGTGATTCTGTCTCTCTGTCGCTGTGAGTATCTGTGATTCTGTCTCTGTGTCCCTGTGTGTATCTGTGATTCACCCTCTCTGTCCCTGTGTGTATTTGTGATTCTCTCTCTCTCTCTGTCGCTGTGAGTATCTGTGATTCTCTCTCTGTGTCCCTGTGTGTATATGTTATTTTCTGTCTCTGTCGCTGTGTGTATCTGTGATTCTCTTTCTCTCTGTCCCTGTGTGTATCTGTGATTCTCTCTCTCTCTGTCCCTGTGTGTATCTGTGATTCTCTCTCTCTCTCTGTCCCTGTGAGTATCTGTGACTCTCTCTCTCTGTCCCTCTGTGTATCTGTTATTCTCTCTCTCTCTGTCCCTGTGTGTATCTGTTATTCTCTCTCTCTCTGTCCCTGTGTGTAACTGTGATTCTCTCTCTCTCTGTCCCTGTGTGTATCTGTGATTCTCTCTCTCTCTGTCCCTCTGTGTATCTGTTATTCTCTCTCTCTCTGTCGCTGTGTGTATCTGTCATTCTCTCTCTCTCTGTCCCTGTGTGTATCTGTGATGCTCTCTCTCTCTGTCGCTGTGTGTATCTGTGATTCTCTCTCTCTCTGTCCCTCTATGTATCTGTTATTGTCTCTCTCTCTGTCCCTGTGTGTATCCGTGATTCTCTCTCTCTCTGTCCCTGTGTGTATCTGTGATTCTCTCTCTCTCTGTCCCTGGGAGTATCTGTGATTCTCTCTCTGTGCCCCTCTGTGTATCTGTGATTCTCTCTCTCTGTCCATGTGCGTATCTGTGATTCTGTCTCTCTGTCGCTGTGAGTATCTGTGATTCTCTCTCTCTCTGTCCCTGTGTCTATCTGTTATTCTCTCTCTGTCCCTGTCTGTATCTGTGATTCTCTCTCTGTTCCCCTCTGTGTATCTCTGATTCTCTCTCTCTCCGACACTGTGTGTATTTGTGATTCTCTCTCTCTCTGTTCCTGTGTGTATCTGTGATTCTCTCTCTCTCTGTCGCTGTGAGTATCTGTGATTCTCTCTCTGTGTCCCTGTGTGTATCTGTGGTTCTCTCTCTCTGTCCCTGTGTGTATTTGTGATTCTCTCTCTCTGTCCTTGTGTGTATCTGTTATTCTCTCTCTGTCCCTGTCTGTATCTTTGATTCTCTGTGTGCCCCTCTGTGTATCTCTGATTCTCTCTCTCTCCGTCCCTGTGTGTATCTGTGATTCTCTCCCTCTCTGTCCCTGTGTGTATCTGTGATTCTCTCTCTCTTTCCCTGTGAGTATCTGTGATTCTCTCTCTCTGTCCATGTGTGTATCTGTGATTCTCGCTCTCTCTCTGTCGCTGTGAGTATCTGTGATTCTCTCTCTCTGTGTCCCTGTGTCTATCTGTTTATTCTCTCTCTGTCCCTGTCTGTATCTGTGATTCTCTCTCTGTTCCCCTCTGTGTATCTCTGATTCTCTCTCTCTCCGACCCTGTGTGTATCTGTGATTCTCTCTCTCTCTGTCGCTGTGTGTATCTGTGATTCTCTCTCTCTCTCTGTCCCTTTGAGTATCTGTGATTCTCTTTCTCTGGCCTTGTGTGTATCTGTGATTCTCTCTCTCTCTGTCCCTGTGTGTATCTGTGATTCTCTCTCTGTCTCTGTCCCTGTGAGTATCTGTGACTCTCTCTCTATGTCCCTGTGTGTATCTGTTATTCTCTCTCTCTCTGTCCCTGTGTGTATCTGTGATTCTCTCTCTCTGTCCCTGTGTGTATTTGTGATTCTCTCTCTTTGTCCCTGTGTGTATCTGTTATTCTCTCTCTGTCCCTGTCTGTATCTGTGATTCTCTCTGTGCCCCTCTGTGTATCTCTGATTCTCTCTCTCTCCGTCCTTGTGTGTATCTGTGATTCACTCTCTCTCTGTCCCTGTGTGTATCTGTGATTCTCTCTCTGTGCCCCTCTGTGTATCTGTGATTCTCTCTCTCTGTCCCTGTGAGTATCTGTGATTCTGTCTCTCTGTCGCTGTGAGTATCTGTGATTCTCTCTCTGTGTCCCTGTGTGTATCTGTGATTCACCCTCTCTGTCCCTGTTTGTATTTGTGGTTCTCTCTCTCTCTCTGTCGCTGTGAGTATCTGTGATTCTCTCTCTGTGTCCCTGTGTGTATATGTTATTTTCTGTCTCTGTCGCTGTGTGTATCTGTGATTCTCTTTCTCTCTGTCCCTGTGTGTATCTGTGATTCTCTCTCTCTCTGTCCCTGTGTGTATCTGTGATTCTCTCTCTCTCTCTGTCCCTGTGAGTATCTGTGACTCTCTCTCTCTGTCCCTCTGTGTATCTGTTATTCTCTCTCTCTCTGTCCCTGTGTGTATCTGTTATTCTCTCTCTCTCTGTCCCTGTGTGTATCTGTGATTCTATCTCTCTCTGTCCCTGTGTGTATCTGTGATTCTCTCTCTCTCTGTCCCTCTGTGTATCTGTTATTCTCTCTCTCTCTGTCCCTGTGTGTATCTGTCATTCTCTCTCTCTCTGTCCCTGTGTGTATCTGTGATGCTCTCTCTCTGTCGCTGTGTGTATCTGTGATTCTCTCTCTCTCTGTCCCTCTATGTATCTGTTATTGTCTCTCTCTCTGTCCCTGTGTGTATCTGTGATTCTCTCTCTCTCTGTCCCTGTGTGTATCTGTGATTCTCTCTCTCTCTGTCCCTGGGAGTATCTGTGATTCTCCCTCTGTGCCCCTCTGTGTATCTGTGATTCTCTCTCTCTGACCATGTGCGTATCTGTGATTCTGTCTCTCTGTCGCTGTGAGTATCTGTGATTCTCTCTCTCTCTGTCCCTGTGTCTATCTGTTATTCTCTCTCTGTCCCTGTCTGTATCTGTGATTCTCTCTCTGTTCCCCTCTGTGTATCTCTGATTCTCTGTCTCTCCGACACTGTGTGTATTTGTGATTCTCTCTCTCTCTGTTCCTGTGTGTATCTGTGATTCTCTCTCTCTCTGTCGCTGTGAGTATCTGTGATTCTCTCTCTGTGTCCCTGTGTGTATCTGTGGTTCTCTCTCTCTGTCCCTGTGTGTATTTGTGATTCTCTCTCTCTGTCCTTGTGTGTATCTGTTATTCTCTCTCTGTCCCTGTCTGTATCTGTGATTCTCTGTGTGCCCCTCTGTGTATCTCTGATTCTCTCTCCCTCCGTCCCTGTGTGTATCTGTGATTTTCTCTCTCTCTGTCCCTGTGTGTATCTGTGATTCTCTCTCTCTTTCCCTGTGAGTATCTGTGATTCTCTCTCTCTGTCCATGTGTGTATCTGTGATTCTCGCTCTCTCTCTGTCGCTGTGAGTATCTGTGATTCTCTCTCTCTGTGTCCCTGTGTCTATCTGTTATTCTCTCTCTGTCCCTGTCTGTATCTGTGATTCTCTCTCTGTTCCCCTCTGTGTATCTCTGATTCTCTCTCTCTCCGACCCTGTGTGTATCTGTGATTCTCTCTCTCTCTGTCCCTGTGTGTATCTGTGATTCTCTCTCTCTCTCTGTCCCTTTGAGTATCTGTGATTCTCTTTCTCTGGCCTTGTGTGTATCTGTGATTCTCTCTCTCTCTGTCCCTGTGTGTATCTGTGATTCTCTCTCTGTCTCTGTCCCTGTGAGTATCTGTGACTCTCTCTCTATGTCCCTGTGTGTATCTGTTATTCTCTCTCTCTCTGTCCCTGTGTGTATCTGTGATTCTCTCTCTCTGTCCCTGTGAGTATCTGTGATTCTCTCTCTCTGTCCATGTGTGTATCTGTGATTCTCGCTCTCTCTCTGTCACTGTGAGTATCTGTGATTCTCTCTCTCTGTGTCCCTGTGTCTCTCTGTTATTCTCTCTCTGTCCCTGTCTGTATCTGTGATTCTCTCTCTGTTCCCCTCTGTGTATCTCTGATTCTCTCTCTCTCCGACCCTGTGTTTATCTGTGATTCTCTCTCTCTGTCCCTGTGAGTAGCTGTGATTCTCTCTCTCTGTCCATGTGTGTATCTGTGATTCTCTCTCTCTCTCTGTCGCTGTGAGTTTCTGTGATTCTCTCTCTGTGTCCCTGTGTGTATCTGTAATTTTCTCTCTCTGTCCCTGTGTGTATTTGTGATTCTCTCTCTCTCTCTGTCGCTGTGAGTATCTGTGATTCTCTCTCTCTCTGTTGCTTTGAGTGTCTGATTCTCTCTCTGTCCCTGTGTGTATCTGTGATTCTCTCTCTCTCTCTGTTTCTGTGTGTATTTGTGATTCTCTCTCTCTGTCCCTGTCTGTATCTGTGCCCCTTTGTGTTTCTCTGATTCTCTCTCTCTCTGTCCCTGTGTTCATCTGTGATTCTCTCTCTCTGTCCCTTTGAGTATCTGTGATTCTCTCTCTCTGTTGCTGTGAGTATCTGTGATTCTCTCTCTCTGTGTCCCTGTCTGTATCTGTTATTCTCTGTCTCTGTTCCTGTGTGTATCTGTTATTCTCTCTCTGTCCCTGTGTGTATCTGTGATGCTCTCTCTCTGTCGCTGTGTGTATCTGTGATTCTCTCTCTCTCTGTCCCTCTATGTATCTGTTATTGTCTCTCTCTCTGTCCCTGTGTGTATCTGTGATTCTCTCTCTGTCTGTCCCTGTGTGTATCTGTGATTCTCTCTCTCTCTGTCCCTGGGAGTATCTGTGATTCTCTCTCTGTGCCCCTCTGTGTATCTGTGATTCTCTCTCTCTGACCATGTGCGTATCTGTGATTGTGTCTCTCTGTCGCTGTGAGTATCTGTGATTCTCTCTCTCTCTGTCCCTGTGTCTATCTGTTATTCTCTCTCTGTCCCTGTCTGTATCTGTGATTCTCTCTCTGTTCCCCTCTGTGTATCTCTGATTCTCTGTCTCTCCGACACTGTGTGTATTTGTGATTCTCTCTCTCTCTGTTCCTGTGTGTATCTGTGATTCTCTCTCTCTCTGTCGCTGTGAGTATCTGTGATTCTCTCTCTGTGTCCCTGTGTGTATCTGTGGTTCTCTCTCTCTGTCCCTGTGTGTATTTGTGATTCTCTCTCTCTGTCCTTGTGTGTATCTGTTATTCTCTCTCTGTCCCTGTCTGTATCTGTGATTCTCTGTGTGCCCCTCTGTGTATCTCTGATTCTCTCTCTCTCCGTCCCTGTGTGTATCTGTGATTTTCTCTCTCTCTGTCCCTGTGTGTATCTGTGATTCTCTCTCTCTTTCCCTGTGAGTATCTGTGATTCTCTCTCTCTGTCCATGTGTGTATCTGTGATTCTCGCTCTCTCTCTGTCGCTGTGAGTATCTGTGATTCTCTCTCTCTGTGTCCCTGTGTCTATCTGTTATTCTCTCTCTGTCCCTGTCTGTATCTGTGATTCTCTCTCTGTTCTCCTCTGTGTATCTCTGATTCTCTCTCTCTCCGACCCTGTGTGTATCTGTGATTCTCTCTCTCTCTGTCCCTGTGTGTATCTGTGATTCTCTCTCTCTCTCTGTCCCTTTGAGTATCTGTGATTCTCTTTCTCTGGCCTTGTGTGTATCTGTGATTCTCTCTCTCTCTGTCCCTGTGTGTATCTGTGATTCTCTCTCTGTCTCTGTCCCTGTGAGTATCTGTGACTCTCTCTCTATGTCCCTGTGTGTATCTGTTATTCTCTCTCTCTCTGTCCCTGTGTGTATCTGTGATTCTCTCTCTCTGTCCCTGTGAGTATCTGTGATTCTCTCTCTCTGTCCATGTGTGTATCTGTGATTCTCGCTCTCTCTCTGTCACTGTGAGTATCTGTGATTCTCTCTCTCTGTGTCCCTGTGTCTCTCTGTTATTCTCTCTCTGTCCCTGTCTGTATCTGTGATTCTCTCTCTGTTCCCCTCTGTGTATCTCTGATTCTCTCTCTCTCCGACCCTGTGTTTATCTGTGATTCTCTCTCTCTGTCCCTGTGAGTAGCTGTGATTCTCTCTCTCTGTCCATGTGTGTATCTGTGATTCTCTCTCTCTCTCTGTCGCTGTGAGTTTCTGTGATTCTCTCTCTGTGTCCCTGTGTGTATCTGTAATTTTCTCTCTCTGTCCCTGTGTGTATTTGTGATTCTCTCTTTCTCTCTGTCGCTGTGAGTATCTGTGATTCTCTCTCTGTGCGTCCCTGTGTGTATCTGTGATTCTCTCTCTCTCTGTTGCTTTGAGTGTCTGATTCTCTCTCTGTCCCTGTGTGTATCTGTGATTCTCTCTCTCTCTCTGTTTCTGTGTGTATTTGTGATTCTCTCTCTCTGTCCCTGTCTGTATCTGTGCCCCTTTGTGTATCTCTGATTCTCTCTCTCTCTGTCCCTGTGTTCATCTGTGATTCTCTCTCTCTGTCCCTTTGAGTATCTGTGATTCTCTCTCTCTGTTGCTGTGAGTATCTGTGATTCTCTCTCTCTGTGTCCCTGTCTGTATCTGTTATTCTCTGTCTCTGTTCCTGTGTGTATCTGTTATTCTCTCTCTGTCCCTGTCTGTATCTGTGATTCTCTCTCTGTGCCCCTCTGTGTATCTCTGATTCTCTCTCTCTCCGACCCTGTGTGTATCTGTGATTCTCTCTCTCTGTCCCTGTGTGTATCTGTGATTCTCTCTCTCTGTCCCTGTGTGTATCTGTGATTCTCTCTCTGTGCCCCTCTGTGTATCTGTGATTCTCTCTCTCTGTCCCTGTGTGTATCTGTTATTCTCTCTCTGTCCCTGTCTGTATCTGTGATTCTCCCTGTGCCCCTCTGTGTATCTCTGATTCTCTCTCTCTCTGTCCCTGTGTGTATCTGTGATTCACTCTCTCTCTGTCCCTGTGTGTATCTGTGATTCTCTCTCTGTGCCCCTCTGTGTATCTGTGATTCTCTCTCTCTGTCCATGTGCGTATCTGTGATTCTGTCTCTCTGTCGCTGTGAGTATCTGTGATTCTCTCTCTCTCTGTCCCTGTGTCTATCTGTTATTCTCTCTCTGTCCCTGTCTGTATCTGTGATTCTCTCTCTGTTCCCCTCTGTGTATCTCTGATTCTCTCTCTCTCCGACACTGTGTGTATTTGTGATTCTCTCTCTCTCTGTTCCTGTGTGTATCTGTGAGTCTCTCTCTCTCTGTCCCTGTGAGTATCTGTGATTCTCTCTCTGTGTCCCTGTGTGTATCTGTTATTCTCTCCCTGTCACTGTCTGTATCTGTGATTCTCTCTGTGCCCCTCTGTGTATCTCTGATTCTCTCTCTCCCCGTCCCTGTGTGTATCTGTGATTCTCTCCCTCTCTGTCCCTGTGTGTATCTGTGATTCTCTCTCTCTTTCCCTGTGAGTATCTGTGATTCTCTCTCTCTGTCCATGTGTGTATCTGTGATTCTCGCTCTCTCTCTGTCGCTGTGAGTATCTGTGATTCTCTCACTCTGTCCATGTGTGTATCTGTGATTCTCGCTCTCTCTCTGTCGCTGTGAGTATCTGTGATTCTCTCTCTCTGTGTCCCTGTGTCTATCTGTTATTCTCTCTCTGTCCCTGTCTGTATCTGTGATTCTCTCTCTGTTCCCCTCTGTGTATCTCTGATTCTCTCTCTCTCCGACCCTGTGTGTATCTGTGATTCTCTCTCTCTCTGTCCCTGTGTGTATCTGTGATTCTCTCTCTCTGTCCCTGTGTGTATCTGTGATTCTCTCTCTGTGCCCCTATGTGTATCTGTGATTCTCTCTCTCTCTGTCCCTGTGAGTATCTGTGATTCTCTCTCTCTGTCCATGTGTGTATCTGTGATTCTCTCTCTCTCTCTGTCACTGTGAGTATCTGTGATTCTCTCTCTGTGTCCCCGTCTGTATCTGTGATTCTCTCTCTCTGTCCCTGTGTGTATTTGTGATTCTCTCTCTTTGTCCCTGTGTGTATCTGTTATTCTCTCTCTGTCCCTGTCTGTATCTGTGATTCTCTCTGTGCCCCTCTGTGTATCTCTGATTCTCTCTCTCTCCGTCCTTGTGTGTATCTGTGATTCACTCTCTCTCTGTCCCTGTGTGTATCTGTGATTCTCTCTCTGTGCCCCTCTGTGTATCTGTGATTCTCTCTCTCTGTCCCTGTGAGTATCTGTGATTCTGTCTCTCTGTCGCTGTGAGTATCTGTGATTCTCTCTCTGTGTCCCTGTGTGTATCTGTGATTCACCCTCTCTGTCCCTGTGTGTATTTGTGATTCTCTCTCTCTCTCTGTCGCTGTGAGTATCTGTGATTCTCTCTCTGTGTCCCTGTGTGTATATGTTATTTTCTGTCTCTGTCGCTGTGTGTATCTGTGATTCTCTTTCTCTCTGTCCCTGTGTGTATCTGTGATTCTCTCTCTCTCTCTGTCCCTGTGTGTATCTGTGATTCTCTCTCTCTCTCTGTCCCTGTGAGTATCTGTGACTCTCTCTCTCTGTCCCTCTGTGTATCTGTTATTCTCTCTCTCTCTGTCCCTGTGTGTATCTGTTATTCTCTCTCTCTCTGTCCCTGTGTGTATCTGTGATTCTCTCTCTCTCTGTCCCTGTGTGTATCTGTGATTCTCTCTCTCTCTGTCCCTGTGTGTATCTGTCATTCTCTCTCTCTCTGTCCCTGTGTGTATCTGTGATGCTCTCTCTCTCTGTCCCTGTGTGTATCTGTGATGCTCTCTCTCTCTGTCGCTGTGTGTATCTGTGATTCTCTCTCTCTCTGTCCCTCTATGTATCTGTTATTGTCTCTCTCTCTGTCCCTGTGTGTATCTGTGATTCTCTCTCTCTCTGTCCCTGTGTGTATCTGTGATTCTCTCTCTCTCTGTCCCTGGGAGTATCTGTGTTTCTCTCTCTGTGCCCCTCTGTGTATCTGTGATTCTCTCTCTCTGTCCATGTGCGTATCTGTGATTCTGTCTCTCTGTCGCTGTGAGTATCTGTGATTCTCTCTCTCTCTGTCCCTGTGTCTATCTGTTATTCTCTCTCTGTCCCTGTCTGTATCTGTGATTCTCTCTCTGTTCCCCTCTGTGTATCTCTGATTCTCTCTCTCTCCGACACTGTGTGTATTTGTGATTCTCTCTCTCTCTGTTCCTGTGTGTATCTGTGATTCTCTCTCTCTCTGTCGCTGTGAGTATCTGTGATTCTCTCTCTGTGTCCCTGTGTGTATCTGTGGTTCTCTCTCTCTGTCCCTGTGTGTATTTGTGATTCTCTCTCTCTGTCCTTGTGTGTATCTGTTATTCTCTCTCTGTCCCTGTCTGTATCTGTGATTCTCTGTGTGCCCCTCTGTGTATCTCTGATTCTCTCTCTCTCCGTCCCTGTGTGTATCTGTGATTCTCTCCCTCTGTGTCCCTGTGTGTATCTGTGATTCTCTCTCTCTTTCCCTGTGAGTATCTGTGATTCTCTCTCTCTGTCCATGTGTGTATCTGTGATTCTCGCTCTCTCTCCGTCGCTGTGAGTATCTGTGATTCTCTCTCTCTGTGTCCCTGTGTCTATCTGTTATTCTCTCTCTGTCCCTGTCTGTATCTGTGATTCTCTCTCTGTTCCCCTCTGTGTATCTCTGATTCTCTCTCTCTCCGACCCTGTGTGTATCTGTGATTCTCTCTCTCTCTGTCCCTGTGTGTATCTGTGATTCTCTCTCTCTCTCTGTCCCTTTGAGTATCTGTGATTCTCTTTCTCTGGCCTTGTGTGTATCTGTGATTCTCTCTCTCTCTGTCCCTGTGTGTATCTGTGATTCTCTCTCTCTCTGTCCCTGTGAGTATCTGTGACTCTCTCTCTATGTCCCTGTGTGTATCTGTTATTCTCTCTCTCTCTGTCCCTGTGTGTATCTGTGATTCTCTCTCTCTCTGTCCCTCTGTGTATGTGTTATTCTCTCTCTCTCTGTCCCTGTGTGTATCTGTTATTCTCTCTCTCTCCGTCCCTGTGTGTATCTGTGATTCTCTCCCTCTCTGTCCCTGTGTGTATCTGTGATTCTCTCTCTCTGTCCCTGTGAGTATCTGTGATTCTCTCTCTCTGTCCATGTGTGTATCTGTGATTCTCGCTCTCTCTCTGTCACTGTGAGTATCTGTGATTCTCTCTCTCTGTGTCCCTGTGTCTCTCTGTTATTCTCTCTCTGTCCCTGTCTGTATCTGTGATTCTCTCTCTGTTCCCCTCTGTGTATCTCTGATTCTCTCTCTCTCCGACCCTGTGTTTATCTGTGATTCTCTCTCTCTGTCCCTGTGAGTAGCTGTGATTCTCTCTCTCTGTCCATGTGTGTATCTGTGATTCTCTCTCTCTCTCTGTCGCTGTGAGTTTCTGTGATTCTCTCTCTGTGTCCCTGTGTGTATCTGTAATTTTCTCTCTCTGTCCCTGTGTGTATTTGTGATTCTCTCTCTCTCTCTGTCGCTGTGAGTATCTGTGATTCTCTCTCTGTGCGTCCCTGTGTGTATCTGTGATTCTCTCTCTCTCTGTCCCTGTGTGTATCTGTGATTCTCTCTCTCTGTCCCTGTGTGTATCTGTGATTCTCTCTCTGTGCCCCTATGTGTATCTGTGATTCTCTCTCTCTCTGTCCCTGTGAGTATCTGTGATTCTCTCTCTCTGTCCATGTGTGTATCTGTGATTCTCTCTCTCTCTCTGTCACTGTGAGTATCTGTGATTCTCTCTCTGTGTCCCCGTCTGTATCTGTGATTCTCTCTCTCTGTCCCTGTGTGTATTTGTGATTCTCTCTCTTTGTCCCTGTGTGTATCTGTTATTCTCTCTCTGTCCCTGTCTGTATCTGTGATTCTCTCTGTGCCCCTCTGTGTATCTCTGATTCTCTCTCTCTCCGTCCTTGTGTGTATCTGTGATTCACTCTCTCTCTGTCCCTGTGTGTATCTGTGATTCTCTCTCTGTGCCCCTCTGTGTATCTGTGATTCTCTCTCTCTGTCCCTGTGAGTATCTGTGATTCTGTCTCTCTGTCGCTGTGAGTATCTGTGATTCTCTCTCTGTGTCCCTGTGTGTATCTGTGATTCACCCTCTCTGTCCCTGTGTGTATTTGTGATTCTCTCTCTCTCTCTGTCGCTGTGAGTATCTGTGATTCTCTCTCTGTGTCCCTGTGTGTATATGTTATTTTCTGTCTCTGTCGCTGTGTGTATCTGTGATTCTCTTTCTCTCTGTCCCTGTGTGTATCTGTGATTCTCTCTCTCTCTCTGTCCCTGTGTGTATCTGTGATTCTCTCTCTCTCTCTGTCCCTGTGAGTATCTGTGACTCTCTCTCTCTGTCCCTCTGTGTATCTGTTATTCTCTCTCTCTCTGTCCCTGTGTGTATCTGTTATTCTCTCTCTCTCTGTCCCTGTGTGTATCTGTGATTCTCTCTCTCTCTGTCCCTGTGTGTATCTGTGATTCTCTCTCTCTCTGTCCCTGTGTGTATCTGTCATTCTCTCTCTCTCTGTCCCTGTGTGTATCTGTGATGCTCTCTCTCTCTGTCCCTGTGTGTATCTGTGATGCTCTCTCTCTCTGTCGCTGTGTGTATCTGTGATTCTCTCTCTCTCTGTCCCTCTATGTATCTGTTATTGTCTCTCTCTCTGTCCCTGTGTGTATCTGTGATTCTCTCTCTCTCTGTCCCTGTGTGTATCTGTGATTCTCTCTCTCTCTGTCCCTGGGAGTATCTGTGTTTCTCTCTCTGTGCCCCTCTGTGTATCTGTGATTCTCTCTCTCTGTCCATGTGCGTATCTGTGATTCTGTCTCTCTGTCGCTGTGAGTATCTGTGATTCTCTCTCTCTCTGTCCCTGTGTCTATCTGTTATTCTCTCTCTGTCCCTGTCTGTATCTGTGATTCTCTCTCTGTTCCCCTCTGTGTATCTCTGATTCTCTCTCTCTCCGACACTGTGTGTATTTGTGATTCTCTCTCTCTCTGTTCCTGTGTGTATCTGTGATTCTCTCTCTCTCTGTCGCTGTGAGTATCTGTGATTCTCTCTCTGTGTCCCTGTGTGTATCTGTGGTTCTCTCTCTCTGTCCCTGTGTGTATTTGTGATTCTCTCTCTCTGTCCTTGTGTGTATCTGTTATTCTCTCTCTGTCCCTGTCTGTATCTGTGATTCTCTGTGTGCCCCTCTGTGTATCTCTGATTCTCTCTCTCTCCGTCCCTGTGTGTATCTGTGATTCTCTCCCTCTGTGTCCCTGTGTGTATCTGTGATTCTCTCTCTCTTTCCCTGTGAGTATCTGTGATTCTCTCTCTCTGTCCATGTGTGTATCTGTGATTCTCGCTCTCTCTCCGTCGCTGTGAGTATCTGTGATTCTCTCTCTCTGTGTCCCTGTGTCTATCTGTTATTCTCTCTCTGTCCCTGTCTGTATCTGTGATTCTCTCTCTGTTCCCCTCTGTGTATCTCTGATTCTCTCTCTCTCCGACCCTGTGTGTATCTGTGATTCTCTCTCTCTCTGTCCCTGTGTGTATCTGTGATTCTCTCTCTCTCTCTGTCCCTTTGAGTATCTGTGATTCTCTTTCTCTGGCCTTGTGTGTATCTGTGATTCTCTCTCTCTCTGTCCCTGTGTGTATCTGTGATTCTCTCTCTCTCTGTCCCTGTGAGTATCTGTGACTCTCTCTCTATGTCCCTGTGTGTATCTGTTATTCTCTCTCTCTCTGTCCCTGTGTGTATCTGTGATTCTCTCTCTCTCTGTCCCTCTGTGTATGTGTTATTCTCTCTCTCTCTGTCCCTGTGTGTATCTGTTATTCTCTCTCTCTCCGTCCCTGTGTGTATCTGTGATTCTCTCCCTCTCTGTCCCTGTGTGTATCTGTGATTCTCTCTCTCTGTCCCTGTGAGTATCTGTGATTCTCTCTCTCTGTCCATGTGTGTATCTGTGATTCTCGCTCTCTCTCTGTCACTGTGAGTATCTGTGATTCTCTCTCTCTGTGTCCCTGTGTCTCTCTGTTATTCTCTCTCTGTCCCTGTCTGTATCTGTGATTCTCTCTCTGTTCCCCTCTGTGTATCTCTGATTCTCTCTCTCTCCGACCCTGTGTTTATCTGTGATTCTCTCTCTCTGTCCCTGTGAGTAGCTGTGATTCTCTCTCTCTGTCCATGTGTGTATCTGTGATTCTCTCTCTCTCTCTGTCGCTGTGAGTTTCTGTGATTCTCTCTCTGTGTCCCTGTGTGTATCTGTAATTTTCTCTCTCTGTCCCTGTGTGTATTTGTGATTCTCTCTCTCTCTCTGTCGCTGTGAGTATCTGTGATTCTCTCTCTGTGCGTCCCTGTGTGTATCTGTGATTCTCTCTCTCTCTGTTGCTTTGAGTGTCTGATTCTCTCTCTGTCCCTGTGTGTATCTGTGATTCTCTCTCTCTCTCTGTTTCTGTGTGTATTTGTGATTCTCTCTCTCTGTCCCTGTCTGTATCTGTGCCCCTTTGTGTATCTCTGATTCTCTCTCTCTCTGTCCCTGTGTTCATCTGTGATTCTCTCTCTCTGTCCCTTTGAGTATCTGTGATTCTCTCTCTCTGTTGCTGTGAGTATCTGTGATTCTCTCTCTCTGTGTCCCTGTCTGTATCTGTTATTCTCTGTCTCTGTTCCTGTGTGTATCTGTGATTCTCTCTCTCTCTGTCGCTGTGTGTACCTATTCTCTCTCTGTCCCTGTCTGTATCTGTGATTCTCTCTCTGTGCCCCTCTGTGTATCTCTGATTCTCTCTCTCTCCGACCCTGTGTGTAGCTGTGATTCTCTCTCTCTGTCCCTGTGTGTATCTGTGATTCTCTCTCTCTGTCCCTGTGTGTATCTGTGATTCTCTCTCTGTGCCCCTCTGTGTATCTGTGATTCTCTCTCTGTGCCCCTCTGTGTATCTCTGATTCTCTCTCTCTCCGACCCTGTGTGTAGCTGTGATTCTCTCTCTCTGTCCCTGTGTGTATCTGTGATTCTCTCTCTCTGTCCATGTGCGTATCTGTGATTCTGTCTCTCTGTCGCTGTGAGTATCTGTGATTCTCTCTCTCTCTGTCCCTGTGTCTATCTGTTATTCTCTCTCTGTCCCTGTCTGTATCTGTGATTCTCTCTCTGTTCCCCTCTGTGTATCTCTGATTCTCTCTCTCTCCGACACTGTGTGTATTTGTGATTCTCTCTCTCTTTGTTCCTGTGTGTATCTGTGATTCTCTCTCTCTCTGTCGCTGTGAGTATCTGTGATTCTCTCTCTGTGTCCCTGTGTGTATCTGTGGTTCTCTCTCTCTGTCCCTGTGTGTATTTGTGATTCTCTCTCTCTGTCCTTGTGTGTATCTGTTATTCTCTCTCTGTCCCTGTCTGTATCTGTGATTCTCTCTGTGCCCCTCTGTGTATCTCTGATTCTCTCTCTCTCCGTCCCTGTGTGTATCTGTGATTCTCTCCCTCTCTGTCCCTGTGTGTATCTGTGATTCTCTCTCTCTCCGACCCTGTGTGTATCTGTGATTCTCTCTCTCTCTGTCCCTGTGTGTATCTGTGATTCTCTCTCTCTGTCCCTGTGTGTATCTGTGATTCTCTCTCTCTGTCCCTGTGAGTATCTGTGATTCTGTCTCTCTGTCGCTGTGAGTATCTGTGATTCTGTCTCTGTGTCCCTGTGTGTATCTGTGATTCACCCTCTCTGTCCCTGTGTGTATTTGTGATTCTCTCTCTCTCTCTGTCGCTGTGAGTATCTGTGATTCTCTCTCTGTGTCCCTGTGTGTATATGTTATTTTCTGTCTCTGTCGCTGTGTGTATCTGTGATTCTCTTTCTCTCTGTCCCTGTGTGTATCTGTGATTCTCTCTCTCTCTGTCCCTGTGTGTATCTGTGATTCTCTCTCTCTCTCTGTCCCTGTGAGTATCTGTGACTCTCTCTCTCTGTCCCTCTGTGTATCTGTTATTCTCTCTCTCTCTGTCCCTGTGTGTATCTGTTATTCTCTCTCTCTCTGTCCCTGTGTGTAACTGTGATTCTCTCTCTCTCTGTCCCTGTGTGTATCTGTGATTCTCTCTCTCTCTGTCCCTCTGTGTATCTGTTATTCTCTCTCTCTCTGTCGCTGTGTGTATCTGTCATTCTCTCTCTCTCTGTCCCTGTGTGTATCTGTGATGCTCTCTCTCTCTGTCGCTGTGTGTATCTGTGATTCTCTCTCTCTCTGTCCCTCTATGTATCTGTTATTGTCTCTCTCTCTGTCCCTGTGTGTATCCGTGATTCTCTCTCTCTCTGTCCCTGTGTGTATCTGTGATTCTCTCTCTCTCTGTCCCTGGGAGCATCTGTGATTCTCTCTCTGTGCCCCTCTGTGTATCTGTGATTCTCTCTCTCTGTCCATGTGCGTATCTGTGATTCTGTCTCTCTGTCGCTGTGAGTATCTGTGATTCTCTCTCTCTCTGTCCCTGTGTCTATCTGTTATTCTCTCTCTGTCCCTGTCTGTATCTGTGATTCTCTCTCTGTTCCCCTCTGTGTATCTCTGATTCTCTCTCTCTCCGACACTGTGTGTATTTGTGATTCTCTCTCTCTCTGTTCCTGTGTGTATCTGTGATTCTCTCTCTCTCTGTCGCTGTGAGTATCTGTGATTCTCTCTCTGTGTCCCTGTGTGTATCTGTGGTTCTCTCTCTCTGTCCCTGTGTGTATTTGTGATTCTCTCTCTCTGTCCTTGTGTGTATCTGTTATTCTCTCTCTGTCCCTGTCTGTATCTTTGATTCTCTGTGTGCCCCTCTGTGTATCTCTGATTCTCTCTCTCTCCGTCCCTGTGTGTATCTGTGATTCTCTCCCTCTCTGTCCCTGTGTGTATCTGTGATTCTCTCTCTCTTTCCCTGTGAGTATCTGTGATTCTCTCTCTCTGTCCATGTGTGTATCTGTGATTCTCGCTCTCTCTCTGTCGCTGTGAGTATCTGTGATTCTCTCTCTCTGTGTCCCTGTGTCTATCTGTTATTCTCTCTCTGTCCCTGTCTGTATCTGTGATTCTCTCTCTGTTCCCCTCTGTGTATCTCTGATTCTCTCTCTCTCCGACCCTGTGTGTATCTGTGATTCTCTCTCTCTCTGTCGCTGTGTGTATCTGTGATTCTCTCTCTCTCTCTGTCCCTTTGAGTATCTGTGATTCTCTTTCTCTGGCCTTGTGTGTATCTGTGATTCTCTCTCTCTCTGTCCCTGTGTGTATCTGTGATTCTCTCTCTGTCTCTGTCCCTGTGAGTATCTGTGACTCTCTCTCTATGTCCCTGTGTGTATCTGTTATTCTCTCTCTCTCTGTCCCTGTGTGTATCTGTGATTCTCTCTCTCTGTCCCTGTGTGTATTTGTGATTCTCTCTCTTTGTCCCTGTGTGTATCTGTTATTCTCTCTCTGTCCCTGTCTGTATCTGTGATTCTCTCTGTGCCCCTCTGTGTATCTCTGATTCTCTCTCTCTCCGTCCTTGTGTGTATCTGTGATTCACTCTCTCTCTGTCCCTGTGTGTATCTGTGATTCTCTCTCTGTGCCCCTCTGTGTATCTGTGATTCTCTCTCTCTGTCCCTGTGAGTATCTGTGATTCTGTCTCTCTGTCGCTGTGAGTATCTGTGATTCTCTCTCTGTGTCCCTGTGTGTATCTGTGATTCACCCTCTCTGTCCCTGTTTGTATTTGTGGTTCTCTCTCTCTCTCTGTCGCTGTGAGTATCTGTGATTCTCTCTCTGTGTCCCTGTGTGTATATGTTATTTTCTGTCTCTGTCGCTGTGTGTATCTGTGATTCTCTTTCTCTCTGTCCCTGTGTGTATCTGTGATTCTCTCTCTCTCTGTCCCTGTGTGTATCTGTGATTCTCTCTCTCTCTCTGTCCCTGTGAGTATCTGTGACTCTCTCTCTCTGTCCCTCTGTGTATCTGTTATTCTCTCTCTCTCTGTCCCTGTGTGTATCTGTTATTCTCTCTCTCTCTGTCCCTGTGTGTATCTGTGATTCTCTCTCTCTCTGTCCCTGTGTGTATCTGTGATTCTCTCTCTCTCTGTCCCTCTGTGTATCTGTTATTCTCTCTCTCTCTGTCCCTGTGTGTATCTGTCATTCTCTCTCTCTCTGTCCCTGTGTGTATCTGTGATGCTCTCTCTCTGTCGCTGTGTGTATCTGTGATTCTCTCTCTCTCTGTCCCTCTATGTATCTGTTATTGTCTCTCTCTCTGTCCCTGTGTGTATCTGTGATTCTCTCTCTCTCTGTCCCTGTGTGTATCTGTGATTCTCTCTCTCTCTGTCCCTGGGAGTATCTGTGATTCTCCCTCTGTGCCCCTCTGTGTATCTGTGATTCTCTCTCTCTGACCATGTGCGTATCTGTGATTCTGTCTCTCTGTCGCTGTGAGTATCTGTGATTCTCTCTCTCTCTGTCCCTGTGTCTATCTGTTATTCTCTCTCTGTCCCTGTCTGTATCTGTGATTCTCTCTCTGTTCCCCTCTGTGTATCTCTGATTCTCTGTCTCTCCGACACTGTGTGTATTTGTGATTCTCTCTCTCTCTGTTCCTGTGTGTATCTGTGATTCTCTCTCTCTCTGTCGCTGTGAGTATCTGTGATTCTCTCTCTGTGTCCCTGTGTGTATCTGTGGTTCTCTCTCTCTGTCCCTGTGTGTATTTGTGATTCTCTCTCTCTGTCCTTGTGTGTATCTGTTATTCTCTCTCTGTCCCTGTCTGTATCTGTGATTCTCTGTGTGCCCCTCTGTGTATCTCTGATTCTCTCTCCCTCCGTCCCTGTGTGTATCTGTGATTTTCTCTCTCTCTGTCCCTGTGTGTATCTGTGATTCTCTCTCTCTTTCCCTGTGAGTATCTGTGATTCTCTCTCTCTGTCCATGTGTGTATCTGTGATTCTCGCTCTCTCTCTGTCGCTGTGAGTATCTGTGATTCTCTCTCTCTGTGTCCCTGTGTCTATCTGTTATTCTCTCTCTGTCCCTGTCTGTATCTGTGATTCTCTCTCTGTTCCCCTCTGTGTATCTCTGATTCTCTCTCTCTCCGACCCTGTGTGTATCTGTGATTCTCTCTCTCTCTGTCCCTGTGTGTATCTGTGATTCTCTCTCTCTCTCTGTCCCTTTGAGTATCTGTGATTCTCTTTCTCTGGCCTTGTGTGTATCTGTGATTCTCTCTCTCTCTGTCCCTGTGTGTATCTGTGATTCTCTCTCTGTCTCTGTCCCTGTGAGTATCTGTGACTCTCTCTCTATGTCCCTGTGTGTATCTGTTATTCTCTCTCTCTCTGTCCCTGTGTGTATCTGTGATTCTCTCTCTCTGTCCCTGTGAGTATCTGTGATTCTCTCTCTCTGTCCATGTGTGTATCTGTGATTCTCGCTCTCTCTCTGTCACTGTGAGTATCTGTGATTCTCTCTCTCTGTGTCCCTGTGTCTCTCTGTTATTCTCTCTCTGTCCCTGTCTGTATCTGTGATTCTCTCTCTGTTCCCCTCTGTGTATCTCTGATTCTCTCTCTCTCCGACCCTGTGTTTATCTGTGATTCTCTCTCTCTGTCCCTGTGAGTAGCTGTGATTCTCTCTCTCTGTCCATGTGTGTATCTGTGATTCTCTCTCTCTCTCTGTCGCTGTGAGTTTCTGTGATTCTCTCTCTGTGTCCCTGTGTGTATCTGTAATTTTCTCTCTCTGTCCCTGTGTGTATTTGTGATTCTCTCTCTCTCTCTGTCGCTGTGAGTATCTGTGATTCTCTCTCTCTCTGTTGCTTTGAGTGTCTGATTCTCTCTCTGTCCCTGTGTGTATCTGTGATTCTCTCTCTCTCTCTGTTTCTGTGTGTATTTGTGATTCTCTCTCTCTGTCCCTGTCTGTATCTGTGCCCCTTTGTGTTTCTCTGATTCTCTCTCTCTCTGTCCCTGTGTTCATCTGTGATTCTCTCTCTCTGTCCCTTTGAGTATCTGTGATTCTCTCTCTCTGTTGCTGTGAGTATCTGTGATTCTCTCTCTCTGTGTCCCTGTCTGTATCTGTTATTCTCTGTCTCTGTTCCCGTGTGTATCTGTTATTCTCTCTCTGTCCCTGTCTGTATCTGTGATTCTCTCTCTGTTCCCCTCTGTGTATCTCTGATTCTCTCTCTCTCCGACCCTGTGTGTATCTGTGATTCTCTCTCTCTGTCCCTGTGTGTATCTGTGATTCTCTCTCTCTGTCCCTGTGTGTATCTGTGATTCTCTCTCTGTGCCCCTATGTGTATCTGTGATTCTCTCTCTCTCTGTCCCTGTGAGTATCTGTGATTCTCTCTCTCTGTCCATGTGTGTATCTGTGATTCTCTCTCTCTCTCTGTCGCTGTGAGTATCTGTGATTCTCTCTCTGTGTCCCCGTCTGTATCTGTGATTCTCTCTCTCTGTCCCTGTGTGTATTTGTGATTCTCTCTCTTTGTCCCTGTGTGTATCTGTTATTCTCTCTCTGTCCCTGTCTGTATCTGTGATTCTCTCTGTGCCCCTCTGTGTATCTCTGATTCTCTCTCTCTCCGTCCTTGTGTGTATCTGTGATTCACTCTCTCTCTGACCCTGTGTGTATCTGTGATTCTCTCTCTGTGCCCCTCTGTGTATCTGTGATTCTCTCTCTCTGTCCCTGTGAGTATCTGTGATTCTGTCTCTCTGTCGCTGTGAGTATCTGTGATTCTGTCTCTGTGTCCCTGTGTGTATCTGTGATTCACCCTCTCTGTCCCTGTGTGTATTTGTGATTCTCTCTCTCTCTCTGTCGCTGTGAGTATCTGTGATTCTCTCTCTGTGTCCCTGTGTGTATATGTTATTTTCTGTCTCTGTCGCTGTGTGTATCTGTGATTCTCTTTCTCTCTGTCCCTGTGTGTATCTGTGATTCTCTCTCTCTCTCTGTCCCTGTGAGTATCTGTGACTCTCTCTCTCTGTCCCTCTGTGTATCTGTTATTCTCTCTCTCTCTGTCCCTGTGTGTATCTGTTATTCTCTCTCTCTCTGTCCCTGTGTGTATCTGTGATTCTCTCTCTCTCTGTCCCTGTGTGTATCTGTGATTCTCTCTCTCTCTGTCCCTCTGTGTATCTGTTATTCTCTCTCTCTCTGTCGCTGTGTGTATCTGTCATTCTCTCTCTCTCTGTCCCTGTGTGTATCTGTGATGCTCTCTCTCTCTGTCGCTGTGTGTATCTGTGATTCTCTCTCTCTCTGTCCCTCTATGTATCTGTTATTGTCTCTCTCTCTGTCCCTGTGTGTATCTGTGATTCTCTCTCTCTCTGTCCCTGTGTGTATCTGTGATTCTCTCTCTCTCTGTCCCTGGGAGTATCTGTGATTCTCTCTCTGTGCCCCTCTGTGTATCTGTGTTTCTCTCTCTCTGTCCATGTGCGTATCTGTGATTCTGTCTCTCTGTCGCTGTGAGTATCTGTGATTGTCTCTCTCTCTGTCCCTGTGTGTATCTGTGATTCTCTCTCTCTCTCTGTCCCTGTGAGTATCTGTGACTCTCTCTCTCTGTCCCTCTGTGTATCTGTTATTCTCTCTCTCTCTGTCCCTGTGTGTATCTGTTATTCTCTCTCTCTCTGTCCCTGTGTGTATCTGTGATTCTCTCTCTCTCTGTCCCTGTGTGTATCTGTGATTCTCTCTTTCTCTGTCCCTCTGTGTATCTGTTATTCTCTCTCTCTCTGTCGCTGTGTGTATCTGTCATTCTCTCTCTCTCTGTCCCTGTGTGTATCTGTGATGCTCTCTCTCTCTGTCGCTGTGTGTATCTGTGATTCTCTCTCTCTCTGTCCCTCTATGTATCTGTTATTGTCTCTCTCTCTGTCCCTGTGTGTATCTGTGATTCTCTCTCTCTCTCTGTCCCTGTGAGTATCTGTGACTCTCTCTCTCTGTCCCTCTGTGTATCTGTTAATCTCTCTCTCTCTGTCCCTGTGTGTATCTGTTATTCTCTCTCTCTCTGTCCCTGTGTGTATCTGTGATTCTCTCTCTCTCTGTCCCTGTGTGTATCTGTGATTCTCTCTCTCTCTGTCCCTCTGTGTATCTGTTATTCTCTCTCTCTCTGTCGCTGTGTGTATCTGTCATTCTCTCTCTCTCTGTCCCTGTGTGTATCTGTGATGCTCTCTCTCTCTGTCGCTGTGTGTATCTGTGATTCTCTCTCTCTCTGTCCCTCTATGTATCTGTTATTGTCTCTCTCTCTGTCCCTGTGTGTATCTGTGATTCTCTCTCTCTCTGTCCCTGTGTGTATCTGTGATTCTCTCTCTCTCTGTCCCTGGGAGTATCTGTGATTCTCTCTCTGTGCCCCTCTGTGTATCTGTGATTCTCTCTCTCTGTCCATGTGCGTATCTGTGATTCTGTCTCTCTGTCGCTGTGAGTATCTGTGATTCTCTCTCTCTCTGTCCCTGTGTCTATCTGTTATTCTCTCTCTGTCCCTGTCTGTATCTGTGATTCTCTCTCTGTTCCCCTCTGTGTATCTCTGATTCTCTCTCTCTCCGACACTGTGTGTATTTGTGATTCTCTCTCTCTCTGTTCCTGTGTGTATCTGTGATTCTCTCTCTCTCTGTCGCTGTGAGTATCTGTGATTCTCTCTCTGTGTCCCTGTGTGTATCTGTGGTTCTCTCTCTCTGTCCCTGTGTGTATTTGTGATTCTCTCTCTCTGTCCTTGTGTGTATCTGTTATTCTCTCTCTGTCCCTGTCTGTATCTGTGATTCTCTGTGTGCCCCTCTGTGTATCTCTGATTCTCTCTCTCTCCGTCCCTGTGTGTATCTGTGATTCTCTCCCTCTCTGTCCCTGTGTGTATCTGTGATTCTCTCTCTCTTTCCCTGTGAGTATCTGTGATTCTCTCTCTCTGTCCATGTGTGTATCTGTGATTCTCGCTCTCTCTCTGTCGCTGTGAGTATCTGTGATTCTCTCTCTCTGTGTCCCTGTGTCTATCTGTTATTCTCTCTCTGTCCCTGTCTGTATCTGTGATTCTCTCTCTGTTCCCCTCTGTGTATCTCTGATTCTCTCTCTCTCCGACCCTGTGTGTATCTGTGATTCTCTCTCTCTCTGTCCCTGTGTGTATCTGTGATTCTCTCTCTCTCTCTGTCCCTTTGAGTATCTGTGATTCTCTTTCTCTGGCCTTGTGTGTATCTGTGATTCTCTCTCTCTCTGTCCCTGTGTGTATCTGTGATTCTCTCTCTGTCTCTGTCCCTGTGAGTATCTGTGACTCTCTCTCTATGTCCCTGTGTGTATCTGTTATTCTCTCTCTCTCTGTCCCTGTGTGTATCTGTGATTCTCTCTCTCTGTCCCTGTGTGTATTTGTGATTCTCTCTCTTTGTCCCTGTGTGTATCTGTTATTCTCTCTCTGTCCCTGTCTGTATCTGTGATTCTCTCTGTGCCCCTCTGTGTATCTCTGATTCTCTCTCTCTCCGTCCTTGTGTGTATCTGTGATTCACTCTCTCTCTGTCCCTGTGTGTATCTGTGATTCTCTCTCTGTGCCCCTCTGTGTATCTGTGATTCTCTCTCTCTGTCCCTGTGAGTATCTGTGATTCTGTCTCTCTGTCGCTGTGAGTATCTGTGATTCTCTCTCTGTGTCCCTGTGTGTATCTGTGATTCACCCTCTCTGTCCCTGTGTGTATTTGTGGTTCTCTCTCTCTCTCTGTCGCTGTGAGTATCTGTGATTCTCTCTCTGTGTCCCTGTGTGTATATGTTATTTTCTGTCTCTGTCGCTGTGTGTATCTGTGATTCTCTTTCTCTCTGTCCCTGTGTGTATCTGTGATTCTCTCTCTCTCTGTCCCTGTGTGTATTTGTGATTCTCTCTCTCTCTCTGTCCCTGTGAGTATCTGTGACTCTCTCTCTCTGTCCCTCTGTGTATCTGTTATTCTCTCTCTCTCTCTGTCCCTGTGTGTATCTGTTATTCTCTCTCTCTCTGTCCCTGTGTGTATCTGTGATTCTCTCTCTCTCTGTCCCTGTGTGTATCTGTGATTCTCTCTCTCTCTGTCCCTCTGTGTATCTGTTATTCTCTCTCTCTCTGTCCCTGTGTGTATCTGTCATTCTCTCTCTCTCTGTCCCTGTGTGTATCTGTGATGCTCTCTCTCTGTCGCTGTGTGTATCTGTGATTCTCTCTCTCTCTGTCCCTCTATGTATCTGTTATTGTCTCTCTCTCTGTCCCTGTGTGTATCTGTGATTCTCTCTCTGTCTGTCCCTGTGTGTATCTGTGATTCTCTCTCTCTCTGTCCCTGGGAGTATCTGTGATTCTCTCTCTGTGCCCCTCTGTGTATCTGTGATTCTCTCTCTCTGACCATGTGCGTATCTGTGATTGTGTCTCTCTGTCGCTGTGAGTATCTGTGATTCTCTCTCTCTCTGTCCCTGTGTCTATCTGTTATTCTCTCTCTGTCCCTGTCTGTATCTGTGATTCTCTCTCTGTTCCCCTCTGTGTATCTCTGATTCTCTGTCTCTCCGACACTGTGTGTATTTGTGATTCTCTCTCTCTCTGTTCCTGTGTGTATCTGTGATTCTCTCTCTCTCTGTCGCTGTGAGTATCTGTGATTCTCTCTCTGTGTCCCTGTGTGTATCTGTGGTTCTCTCTCTCTGTCCCTGTGTGTATTTGTGATTCTCTCTCTCTGTCCTTGTGTGTATCTGTTATTCTCTCTCTGTCCCTGTCTGTATCTGTGATTCTCTGTGTGCCCCTCTGTGTATCTCTGATTCTCTCTCTCTCCGTCCCTGTGTGTATCTGTGATTTTCTCTCTCTCTGTCCCTGTGTGTATCTGTGATTCTCTCTCTCTTTCCCTGTGAGTATCTGTGATTCTCTCTCTCTGTCCATGTGTGTATCTGTGATTCTCGCTCTCTCTCTGTCGCTGTGAGTATCTGTGATTCTCTCTCTCTGTGTCCCTGTGTCTATCTGTTATTCTCTCTCTGTCCCTGTCTGTATCTGTGATTCTCTCTCTGTTCTCCTCTGTGTATCTCTGATTCTCTCTCTCTCCGACCCTGTGTGTATCTGTGATTCTCTCTCTCTCTGTCCCTGTGTGTATCTGTGATTCTCTCTCTCTCTCTGTCCCTTTGAGTATCTGTGATTCTCTTTCTCTGGCCTTGTGTGTATCTGTGATTCTCTCTCTCTCTGTCCCTGTGTGTATCTGTGATTCTCTCTCTGTCTCTGTCCCTGTGAGTATCTGTGACTCTCTCTCTATGTCCCTGTGTGTATCTGTTATTCTCTCTCTCTCTGTCCCTGTGTGTATCTGTGATTCTCTCTCTCTGTCCCTGTGAGTATCTGTGATTCTCTCTCTCTGTCCATGTGTGTATCTGTGATTCTCGCTCTCTCTCTGTCACTGTGAGTATCTGTGATTCTCTCTCTCTGTGTCCCTGTGTCTCTCTGTTATTCTCTCTCTGTCCCTGTCTGTATCTGTGATTCTCTCTCTGTTCCCCTCTGTGTATCTCTGATTCTCTCTCTCTCCGACCCTGTGTTTATCTGTGATTCTCTCTCTCTGTCCCTGTGAGTAGCTGTGATTCTCTCTCTCTGTCCATGTGTGTATCTGTGATTCTCTCTCTCTCTCTGTCGCTGTGAGTTTCTGTGATTCTCTCTCTGTGTCCCTGTGTGTATCTGTAATTTTCTCTCTCTGTCCCTGTGTGTATTTGTGATTCTCTCTCTCTCTCTGTCGCTGTGAGTATCTGTGATTCTCTCTCTGTGCGTCCCTGTGTGTATCTGTGATTCTCTCTCTCTCTGTTGCTTTGAGTGTCTGATTCTCTCTCTGTCCCTGTGTGTATCTGTGATTCTCTCTCTCTCTCTGTTTCTGTGTGTATTTGTGATTCTCTCTCTCTGTCCCTGTCTGTATCTGTGCCCCTTTGTGTATCTCTGATTCTCTCTCTCTCTGTCCCTGTGTTCATCTGTGATTCTCTCTCTCTGTCCCTTTGAGTATCTGTGATTCTCTCTCTCTGTTGCTGTGAGTATCTGTGATTCTCTCTCTCTGTGTCCCTGTCTGTATCTGTTATTCTCTGTCTCTGTTCCTGTGTGTATCTGTTATTCTCTCTCTGTCCCTGTCTGTATCTGTGATTCTCTCTCTGTGCCCCTCTGTGTATCTCTGATTCTCTCTCTCTCCGACCCTGTGTGTATCTGTGATTCTCTCTCTCTGTCCCTGTGTGTATCTGTGATTCTCTCTCTCTGTCCCTGTGTGTATCTGTGATTCTCTCTCTGTGCCCCTCTGTGTATCTGTGATTCTCTCTCTCTGTCCCTGTGTGTATCTGTTATTCTCTCTCTGTCCCTGTCTGTATCTGTGATTCTCCCTGTGCCCCTCTGTGTATCTCTGATTCTCTCTCTCTCTGTCCCTGTGTGTATCTGTGATTCACTCTCTCTCTGTCCCTGTGTGTATCTGTGATTCTCTCTCTGTGCCCCTCTGTGTATCTGTGATTCTCTCTCTCTGTCCATGTGCGTATCTGTGATTCTGTCTCTCTGTCGCTGTGAGTATCTGTGATTCTCTCTCTCTCTGTCCCTGTGTCTATCTGTTATTCTCTCTCTGTCCCTGTCTGTATCTGTGATTCTCTCTCTGTTCCCCTCTGTGTATCTCTGATTCTCTCTCTCTCCGACACTGTGTGTATTTGTGATTCTCTCTCTCTCTGTTCCTGTGTGTATCTGTGAGTCTCTCTCTCTCTGTCCCTGTGAGTATCTGTGATTCTCTCTCTGTGTCCCTGTGTGTATCTGTTATTCTCTCCCTGTCACTGTCTGTATCTGTGATTCTCTCTGTGCCCCTCTGTGTATCTCTGATTCTCTCTCTCCCCGTCCCTGTGTGTATCTGTGATTCTCTCCCTCTCTGTCCCTGTGTGTATCTGTGATTCTCTCTCTCTTTCCCTGTGAGTATCTGTGATTCTCTCTCTCTGTCCATGTGTGTATCTGTGATTCTCGCTCTCTCTCTGTCACTGTGAGTATCTGTGATTCTCTCACTCTGTCCATGTGTGTATCTGTGATTCTCGCTCTCTCTCTGTCGCTGTGAGTATCTGTGATTCTCTCTCTCTGTGTCCCTGTGTCTATCTGTTATTCTCTCTCTGTCCCTGTCTGTATCTGTGATTCTCTCTCTGTTCCCCTCTGTGTATCTCTGATTCTCTCTCTCTCCGACCCTGTGTGTATCTGTGATTCTCTCTCTCTCTGTCCCTGTGTGTATCTGTGATTCTCTCTCTCTGTCCCTGTGTGTATCTGTGATTCTCTCTCTGTGCCCCTATGTGTATCTGTGATTCTCTCTCTCTCTGTCCCTGTGAGTATCTGTGATTCTCTCTCTCTGTCCATGTGTGTATCTGTGATTCTCTCTCTCTCTCTGTCACTGTGAGTATCTGTGATTCTCTCTCTGTGTCCCCGTCTGTATCTGTGATTCTCTCTCTCTGTCCCTGTGTGTATTTGTGATTCTCTCTCTTTGTCCCTGTGTGTATCTGTTATTCTCTCTCTGTCCCTGTCTGTATCTGTGATTCTCTCTGTGCCCCTCTGTGTATCTCTGATTCTCTCTCTCTCCGTCCTTGTGTGTATCTGTGATTCACTCTCTCTCTGTCCCTGTGTGTATCTGTGATTCTCTCTCTGTGCCCCTCTGTGTATCTGTGATTCTCTCTCTCTGTCCCTGTGAGTATCTGTGATTCTGTCTCTCTGTCGCTGTGAGTATCTGTGATTCTCTCTCTGTGTCCCTGTGTGTATCTGTGATTCACCCTCTCTGTCCCTGTGTGTATTTGTGATTCTCTCTCTCTCTCTGTCGCTGTGAGTATCTGTGATTCTCTCTCTGTGTCCCTGTGTGTATATGTTATTTTCTGTCTCTGTCGCTGTGTGTATCTGTGATTCTCTTTCTCTCTGTCCCTGTGTGTATCTGTGATTCTCTCTCTCTCTCTGTCCCTGTGTGTATCTGTGATTCTCTCTCTCTCTCTGTCCCTGTGAGTATCTGTGACTCTCTCTCTCTGTCCCTCTGTGTATCTGTTATTCTCTCTCTCTCTGTCCCTGTGTGTATCTGTTATTCTCTCTCTCTCTGTCCCTGTGTGTATCTGTGATTCTCTCTCTCTCTGTCCCTGTGTGTATCTGTGATTCTCTCTCTCTCTGTCCCTGTGTGTATCTGTCATTCTCTCTCTCTCTGTCACTGTGTGTATCTGTGATGCTCTCTCTCTCTGTCCCTGTGTGTATCTGTGATGCTCTCTCTCTCTGTCGCTGTGTGTATCTGTGATTCTCTCTCTCTCTGTCCCTCTATGTATCTGTTATTGTCTCTCTCTCTGTCCCTGTGTGTATCTGTGATTCTCTCTCTCTCTGTCCCTGTGTGTATCTGTGATTCTCTCTCTCTCTGTCCCTGGAGTATCTGTGTTTCTCTCTCTGTGCCCCTCTGTGTATCTGTGATTCTCTCTCTCTGTCCATGTGCGTATCTGTGATTCTGTCTCTCTGTCGCTGTGAGTATCTGTGATTCTCTCTCTCTCTGTCCCTGTGTCTATCTGTTATTCTCTCTCTGTCCCTGTCTGTATATGTGATTCTCTCTCTGTTCCCCTCTGTGTATCTCTGATTCTCTCTCTCTCCGACACTGTGTGTATTTGTGATTCTCTCTCTCTCTGTTCCTGTGTGTATCTGTGATTCTCTCTCTCTCTGTCGCTGTGAGTATCTGTGATTCTCTCTCTGTGTCCCTGTGTGTATCTGTGGTTCTCTCTCTCTGTCCCTGTGTGTATTTGTGATTCTCTCTCTCTGTCCTTGTGTGTATCTGTTATTCTCTCTCTGTCCCTGTCTGTATCTGTGATTCTCTGTGTGCCCCTCTGTGTATCTCTGATTCTCTCTCTCTCCGTCCCTGTGTGTATCTGTGATTCTCTCCCTCTGTGTCCCTGTGTGTATCTGTGATTCTCTCTCTCTTTCCCTGTGAGTATCTGTGATTCTCTCTCTCTGTCCATGTGTGTATCTGTGATTCTCGCTCTCTCTCCGTCGCTGTGAGTATCTGTGATTCTCTCTCTCTGTGTCCCTGTGTCTATCTGTTATTCTCTCTCTGTCCCTGTCTGTATCTGTGATTCTCTCTCTGTTCCCCTCTGTGTATCTCTGATTCTCTCTCTCTCCGACCCTGTGTGTATCTGTGATTCTCTCTCTCTCTGTCCCTGTGTGTATCTGTGATTCTCTCTCTCTCTCTGTCCCTTTGAGTATCTGTGATTCTCTTTCTCTGGCCTTGTGTGTATCTGTGATTCTCTCTCTCTCTGTCCCTGTGTGTATCTGTGATTCTCTCTCTCTCTGTCCCTGTGAGTATCTGTGACTCTCTCTCTATGTCCCTGTGTGTATCTGTTATTCTCTCTCTCTCTGTCCCTGTGTGTATCTGTGATTCTCTCTCTCTCTGTCCCTCTGTGTATGTGTTATTCTCTCTCTCTCTGTCCCTGTGTGTATCTGTTATTCTCTCTCTCTCCGTCCCTGTGTGTATCTGTGATTCTCTCCCTCTCTGTCCCTGTGTGTATCTGTGATTCTCTCTCTCTGTCCCTGTGAGTATCTGTGATTCTCTCTCTCTGTCCATGTGTGTATCTGTGATTCTCGCTCTCTCTCTGTCACTGTGAGTATCTGTGATTCTCTCTCTCTGTGTCCCTGTGTCTCTCTGTTATTCTCTCTCTGTCCCTGTCTGTATCTGTGATTCTCTCTCTGTTCCCCTCTGTGTATCTCTGATTCTCTCTCTCTCCGACCCTGTGTTTATCTGTGATTCTCTCTCTCTGTCCCTGTGAGTAGCTGTGATTCTCTCTCTCTGTCCATGTGTGTATCTGTGATTCTCTCTCTCTCTCTGTCGCTGTGAGTTTCTGTGATTCTCTCTCTGTGTCCCTGTGTGTATCTGTAATTTTCTCTCTCTGTCCCTGTGTGTATTTGTGATTCTCTCTCTCTCTCTGTCGCTGTGAGTATCTGTGATTCTCTCTCTGTGCGTCCCTGTGTGTATCTGTGATTCTCTCTCTCTCTGTTGCTTTGAGTGTCTGATTCTCTCTCTGTCCCTGTGTGTATCTGTGATTCTCTCTCTCTCTCTGTTTCTGTGTGTATTTGTGATTCTCTCTCTCTGTCCCTGTCTGTATCTGTGCCCCTTTGTGTATCTCTGATTCTCTCTCTCTCTGTCCCTGTGTTCATCTGTGATTCTCTCTCTCTGTCCCTTTGAGTATCTGTGATTCTCTCTCTCTGTTGCTGTGAGTATCTGTGATTCTCTCTCTCTGTGTCCCTGTCTGTATCTGTTATTCTCTGTCTCTGTTCCTGTGTGTATCTGTGATTCTCTCTCTCTCTGTCGCTGTGTGTATCTATTCTCTCTCTGTCCCTGTCTGTATCTGTGATTCTCTCTCTGTGCCCCTCTGTGTATCTCTGATTCTCTCTCTCTCCGACCCTGTGTGTAGCTGTGATTCTCTCTCTCTGTCCCTGTGTGTATCTGTGATTCTCTCTCTCTGTCCCTGTGTGTATCTGTGATTCTCTCTCTGTGCCCCTCTGTGTATCTGTGATTCTCTCTCTGTGCCCCTCTGTGTATCTCTGATTCTCTCTCTCTCCGACCCTGTGTGTAGCTGTGATTCTCTCTCTCTGTCCCTGTGTGTATCTGTGATTCTCTCTCTCTGTCCATGTGCGTATCTGTGATTCTGTCTCTCTGTCGCTGTGAGTATCTGTGATTCTCTCTCTCTCTGTCCCTGTGTCTATCTGTTATTCTCTCTCTGTCCCTGTCTGTATCTGTGATTCTCTCTCTGTTCCCCTCTGTGTATCTCTGATTCTCTCTCTCTCCGACACTGTGTGTATTTGTGATTCTCTCTCTCTCTGTTCCTGTGTGTATCTGTGATTCTCTCTCTCTCTGTCGCTGTGAGTATCTGTGATTCTCTCTCTGTGTCCCTGTGTGTATCTGTGGTTCTCTCTCTCTGTCCCTGTGTGTATTTGTGATTCTCTCTCTCTGTCCTTGTGTGTATCTGTTATTCTCTCTCTGTCCCTGTCTGTATCTGTGATTCTCTCTGTGCCCCTCTGTGTATCTCTGATTCTCTCTCTCTCCGTCCCTGTGTGTATCTGTGATTCTCTCCCTCTCTGTCCCTGTGTGTATCTGTGATTCTCTCTCTCTTTCCCTGTGAGTATCTGTGATTCTCTCTCTCTGTCCATGTGTGTATCTGTGATTCTCGCTCTCTCTCTGTCGCTGTGAGTATCTGTGATTCTCTCTCTCTGTGTCCCTGTGTCTATCTGTTATTCTCTCTCTGTCCCTGTCTGTATCTGTGATTCTCTCTCTGTTCCCCTCTGTGTATCTGTGATTCTCTCTCTCTCCGACCCTGTGTGTATCTGTGATTCTCTCTCTCTCTGTCCCTGTGTGTATCTGTGATTCTCTCTCTCTGTCCATGTGCGTATCTGTGATTCTGTCTCTCTGTTGCTGTGAGTATCTGTGATTCTCTCTCTCTCTGTCCCTGTGTCTATCTGTTATTCTCTCTCTGTCCCTGTCTGTATCTGTGATTCTCTCTCTGTTCCCCTCTGTGTATCTCTGATTCTCTCTCTCTCCGACACTGTGTGTATTTGTGATTCTCTCTCTCTCTGTTCCTGTGTGTATCTGTGATTCTCTCTCTCTCTGTCGCTGTGAGTATCTGTGATTCTCTCTCTGTGTCCCTGTGTGTATCTGTGGTTCTCTCTCTCTGTCCCTGTGTGTATTTGTGATTCTCTCTCTCTGTCCTTGTGTGTATCTGTTATTCTCTCTCTGTCCCTGTCTGTATCTGTGATTCTCTCTGTGCCCCTCTGTGTATCTCTGATTCTCTCTCTCTCCGTCCCTGTGTGTATCTGTGATTCTCTCCCTCTCTGTCCCTGTGTGTATCTGTGATTCTCTCTCTCTTTCCCTGTGAGTATCTGTGATTCTCTCTCTCTGTCCATGTGTGTATCTGTGATTCTCGCTCTCTCTCTGTCGCTGTGAGTATCTGTGATTC